>NW_026082717.1:0-4630 GCF_006386435.1 Epinephelus moara | reverse complement strand
GGAGGTGCTGCGGTGCTCGGCTGCACAGATAGGAAACCCCTCGGCTGACAGGATGTACCACTCTCTCACTCCGCTCTCTCTCACGCAGGCGCAGAACGTACGTGCTACTTGGCCGTCGGATGTAGTCCGTGTAGTGTGTTCAAATGCAACTGACACAGGGTGACATGAGGCGACGTAGACGACGCAACAGTTGGCTTTCGTCGCTGCTAGTTCTTTGATGTTGGTTTGGTGTGTCCGCACCTTAAAGGCTCTGACAGATGTGATAAACACAGAAAGTCAAACTGGACTCAGTGTGTAAAGGCCTTAAATCAATGTATCCTCATGCTCGTTAGCACAATGCTAAACCGGACATTAGCTGCTCAGCTGGTGGAAGTCTCAGGTGCGTCTCCTCTGTGGGCCAATGATGAGGGACATTCTGTACCTGGGAGGTTGATGTTTTTTACTCTGCAGTTTTCACAGGAATGAACGTGATTCCGCCTCCAGCGCTGCATCCAGGTCTCTTTATACATCCATGATCTAAACCTGTGAACATTATACAGTAACTGGGTTCATGTGAGTCAGCAGACTCTGTAGCGCCACCTGGTGTGTCGGAGGCCTCAGTTTGGACAATGTAACTTTGATATTCAGTAAAGCTGGCCCCCACATTCCTCTCATCATTTCAGACATGTTTCTCATTGGGTTTTATTAGCTCCGCCCACCTGAGAGTCGGCCCTACAGTCCCAGGCACTGAAAGTGCAAAGTGAGGAACATTTTGTTTGTTTGTTTTTTCTGATGTGTGACATCATTTCTGTGGAGCTCAGGGAAATTGGCACACACACACACACACACACTGGAGTTGACAGCTAGCTCTAAAGATCATCCAAACACACGCCAGGGTTGAGATCAAGTTTCTTTGACCTTCACTTTGTCTTCAAGACAGGAAGTCAGTCATCTTGGATTCTGAGCAATAGTTTTTCATTGTACAAACACATGTAAGGACTGCAGGGCACACACAGAGTCCGTTAACTGTGTGTTCAAACTAGTGATTACTTTGACTGATGTCATCAGACATGGGGCGTGACTTTTAGCATTTGAACGCCGTTCTGACGCCCCTGGTATACCCTCATCCCTCTCATCATTTTGGACATATTTTTCATTGGGTGTCATAAGCTCCGCCCACCCACAAGTCCCACATTTAGAATTTTTAAATCTATTTTGTGCCAACGCTTCGTCAGCTCGTCTAGAGAGTTATCATCATATTGGGGTGATAGGACCCTCCGTAGGAACAGGCCATTTTAGGCTCTTTACACATTTGGAACTTTACAAAACTTGATTTTCAGTGTTTCCACAGAAACAGAAAGTGACTGACTGCACACTGACATTAGCACAGATAAAATCTGGTACAAAATATCTCCGTGCATGAACTTAAGGTTCTCTGTGCGTGACACATACATGTATCAAACTAAAGGTGTGCAGACAGATTTATGAGACGGAGCTTCCTGCTGCCGCCTGCACACACAAACCTGAAACACCAACAGAGTTCTAAACATGAGTTTAATGTGAAGTGTTTGGGGCTGATTTACAGCGTCAGGCCACAACATGACTGATATTAAACTAAAAAACATATTTCATTAAACCTAAAACATCCAGCTGTGCCAAGTGAAACATGTTCCAGGTGTTTATGGTTCAGTTTAACAGTTTGATTAATGTTGGAAAATATGGTGTTTAAATACGGAATAAATCAACACTGATTTAAATCACACAGAGAGTTTCAGTTCAGAGCCAATCAGCACGCTGACCTCCACGTCTTTACATCTCTGAGTCATAAAGACGTCACATGACTTCCTGAACTGGAAATAAAAGTTTCTGTCAAAATAAATCAGGAGAGTAAATTATCTGAATATTACCTGAAGAGTGCACGGGTCTGATGTGGGGAGCCTCTGATGTTGACCTTCTCGACCTGACGACACACCCTCTGCTATATTTACACTCTGAGGTCAGAGGTCAGGCTCAGATACAGGACAGCAGTCATGGAGCTGGTACAGGTTCAGCACAGTGAACACATTAAACCTGCTCATCATCAGCATGTTGTGAGCGTGTGACTGTGGCACGCCGACATCAGGATTCAGCTCAGAGCCAGGCTGTGCTTAAGACGCTAACGCTCAAGAAATATTCTACAATAACTGTTTTACATACACATGACTTTTGTTTCTTAGTCGCCATTGGAAAAAAACTAAAATGTCACATCTGTATTGTGATGAATGTGGACGATCAGTGAAGTCTGCAGACGGTCCACCTCAGGCCTCTGTGGACTGGATGAGTTGTAGATTTGGAGTCGCAGCACTCACAGACTTCCCGGGAACTCGCCCGCAAAGTCTGTGAGTCTGAAAGTGCGGTGACGTCCGAACATTTGCATTGAGCCAAACTCACGTTCCTCAGTTTACAACTGAACTCAAAGATAATGGAGCTCTGAGTAGTTTTGTTTGTCAGACACTTTATTAAAATGTGCTGTGTATTTTGTACGTGCGCTCCTGCAGATTTCTCAACGTAAAAAAAAAACTGTATCTGACAGAATCAGAGCTCTGAGTCCTGGTTTCAGTCCACACTGCTGCAGCAGAGCAGCTCTGATGTGAAAGAAATAAATCTAAAAGTTCATTTTCTTTGGTTTCATTTGGTCCCCAATCAGGACGCTGTGGATAAGAACTGATTCATCTCGTTAATATGAACTGAAAAACTGTTTGGAAATGAAAAATAATGGAGTTTTAAACATGCAATTAAAATGTCATTAATCACCATTTTGAAAAATGAATCGTCTCATAGCCCTATTTATTTTATTTCATTACTGGAGCTGGTGATCTGTGTTGTTACTGACTGCATGCTGTGTCTATTCTGACATCACTCAGTGACACGTTTAAGGCTCAGTGAGAGTTCAGCGTGACTTCCTGTCAAAACATGGAGTCCTCAGGAGAGTTGACAGCAAACGTTGAGTCTGTGGAACATCGACCTCACACTCATGATTCACTTCTCAAACACCTGCCGTCCACTGACAGACACGAGCAATCGAGCTCCTCATCCACTCCTCACGCTCCTTCAACACAGACTGTGTCTCTGCTCTCAGGCCGGAGGATTGCTCCTGTCTGTTCCCACAGAGCTGAGCTGATGTGAGGAACAGCTGGATGGGAGGAGGGAGGAGGAGGGAGGGAGGAGGGAGCTGAAATGCAACGTGGCGTTTTCCATTCTGCCTGGAAGCCACAGTCCAGCCGATGATGGAGAGAGGGAGGAGGAGAAGGGAGGGAGGAGGGAGGGAGGTGTCGCTGCAGCGTGAGACTCTCTCCTTCCTCCTCCCACAGTCATCCTCTCTTTCACCCTTCCTCCCTTTTTCCTCAGCTCTGTCTCCCTTCTTTTATTCCCCCTTCTCTGCTCTCACACCCTGTTCTGTCTGTTCTCCTCACCCCTCTCCTCCTCACCCTCCTCACCCCTCCTCCTCCTCCTCTCTCGGTGCAGACGTGGCAGTTGTCTCATAGTTTGAGTGAACATGTCTCACAGAGACGATGAAGTGACGAGCTGCAATTATGTTTTCTCAATTATCCATCTGCAGGTTTAATCATGTCGAGATCTGAAGGACCAAAACATCATAATGTAACATTGATTATGTGCTCACACGTTACTGAAGGTACACAACACGCACACACACACACACACACACACACACACACACACACTCATCTCTGTGCCACATCACACACTTACAGAGAAAAAAAAAAGGCAGAAGAACAATAACTCTGATCTGTGAGGGTGTGGAGGACAAAAATTAAGACGTATTCAGTCTCTATCAGACGAGCTGAGACAGATTTAGGGCCTGTCCCAGTCCCCACACCTCCCCTACAGATACACACTTACACTTGGGTGTGCACGTTCACGTTGAGGCTCGTGGTGTCCCAAAACAGAACTGAGGTAGAGGAAGTGGTTTCCAACACTTAAAACCCGCCCTAGATTCCAAGGGAGCCCCGATCCCATACTCTCAACCAAGTGGAAGATGAAATTTCCCAGAACACCTTGTGAAGTCTGCAACTTCGGCAAGTTTTGGAACAAAACAGTTTGTTACTGTATGATCGTAATGTAGGCTACACAAACAACAGATGGCTGGACTAGCGTAAACTCGTCTGCAACTCGGTTAAACACAGCGTCAAAATATTTAAACAGATCGACTTCCCCGAACAAAATCGATCAGAACTAGAAGACGTTGTAAGCGCATGCCTCGCACATGCGCATGCAGTCGTATGCCTGCATGTCGGCCACGCCGATTTGCATGAAGTGGTGTCTCATTTCTTAGGGAAAGATCTCTCCCCTAATATTTCTCACTTCCCTCATCAAGGGTTATCTCACAGACGAGGGCACTCAATACCAAGAGGAAGATTTAAGGGGGAGAAATGGGACAGGCCCAAAATCTATCTGAGGCTCAACAGGCCTCTGAAACACATCTGACCTTATGCAACACCTCTGATGTCACTTAGATAAGAAGTCTGATTGGTGGGAATGTTTTCAGCCCATTATCAGTTGTCATGACGACTATTAAAATGCTTCAGACAAGACAAACTGCACTGAGCAGGAGGCTACAGAGAGCATCTCCAGCATCAGGTATCATAACCAG
>NW_026082716.1:0-19891 GCF_006386435.1 Epinephelus moara | reverse complement strand
TTTAATTACATGTAACTAGTTACTGTCAGCCAGAGAGACGTCTGCCTTCTCTCCAACGTAACAGCACTTTGTTTTCAAACATCAGTTTATGTCTCTGCAGAAATCATGACCTGCTCACTGCAGATACTCCTCACTGTGATCAGTCTGTCTGAACATGTGAGACGGTGTCGTTACAGGCAGCTACAGTTTGTCCTGGATGTTCCTGTCTGCGTCCTGTCTGTTGTCTCTGGCCGCTTTGCTCACAGTCAGACCTGCTCTGATCAGAGGGAGGAAGGCCGTCGCTGCTCTGCTCCTCAACATCATCTCAGGTATAACACACAACATGTCACAGTGTTCACTACACACAGACAGATATGATGTTATCAAACATACTAACACACACCAGGGAGCTGCCTCAGTCCGTCACAGGGACTCTGTTTCCAATCAAAGGTCTGCTGTGGTGACTTTGTCCTGTTTCATCCTGTGACATAACTCACTACAAGTCACATCTGAGCACAGCAGCACATCACTGCATCCCTGTGAGATGTCATTTCCACATGGAGGGTCACGTGTCTGTCTCCTGGAGCCTCTGAATGTAAAGTCTGTGTCATTAAAGTGGCGTTTTGTTTCCTTGCCTCGTCCTGTGCAGTGGCTCTGTGTGCCAGCGCTCTGATCGCCTTCCTGGTGTCCATCGAGCAGCAGGAACCGGAGCTGCTGCGACACCTCGGCTGGACCTTCTACATCTGCTGCGCCACCCTGCTCTACGCCTCGCTAGTGTGCGTCCTGCTGGGTGTCATTCACGGGGACGGAGGCAGGGTGGAGCCGACTGTGAGAGGGGGGGCGGCTGTGGATCTGTCTGTGATAGCAGCCTGACACACTGACACATGACACTGTATGAATATCAACTCACGTCCTGATGCGTCACACTGACAGACAGGATGTTTCATGTGTTCTGGCCTGTGTTGCTCTCTGACTGTTCACCTGATGTGTATCCTGACCTGACCTCCCTCTGCTGCTGTGACACCTCATCTGCACATCTGGAGCATCAATAAAGTGTTTTCTTTAAGTTTGTCCTTGTTTAACTTCAAATCAGATTGTAGCCTGACACAGAGGTGATGCACCTGCCGCAAGCTACTGCTACATGTGACCATGTAACAACACGTGTGTAGTTCAGCTCTCTGCAACACTGCTGCATGGCTGTATAGTGACTGTGCTAGGGATGAAGGAGCCCTGAGCCCAGGTACGCTGTGGCTCCGCCCACAGGACAGGAGGTGGGACGAGGTGTTCTCTCTGACCAGGTGTGGTCCCTGTAATCTGAGAGCAGGTGCAGCTTTGTCTCACGCTACACTTTAAGATTCGAAAAGCAGCAGATCAGGATAAAAGTTCAAACTGATTCAATAACAGATCAATAAATCAGAGTCACACCTGTTTAATCCACATTAAAAGAGTTTAGCTTCTCAGGTAAAATAAATCTGAATTTTGTTTCTGATTCACACACACTTTAGATTTCTGACCCTCAGCAGTGTAAAGAATCTAAATATTTAACTTCTCCTCACTGTGTGAGAGAAGCTGACTCAGATTTCTTCGTTGAGCTCTTCAGCAAAGTTCCGGCTTAAACCTGAAAACGCTGCATTTTTCAAACCAATGAAAAGACAGTGAGACATGGTGATCACACAGCGCCACCCGGTGGTTAAAGCAGAGCACAGCCTGGACGGTTTCACACCTGCAGCTCACAGTGTGTGTGTGTGTGTGTGTGTGTGTGTGTGTGTGTGTGATGGGGTCCGTTTGTGGCATCACAGCAGAGAAGATGAACTGACATTTGGTGTTAATACTCTGTCAGGAGGGACGAGGTGAAACAGAGAGCAGAGAGGATGATTACACTGACACAGTGTCAGAAAACACAGGGTCGTCAGGTCAGTCGTCAGGTCAGTCGTCAGGTCAGTCGTCAGGTCAGTCTGCGGGAACACTGACTCTTTTTGATGTTTCCTGACGAGTCCTGGCTGTAACGTGTCCTCATCACTGCTCCCTCCTGCTCTGACTGTCTGTCCTTTACATGGTTAAATGACAAACATCTGAAACTAATCTGACCGCTCCTCTGTAACACTCAGTGATGTTGTATGTCACTGTTCTGCTGCTGATACAACATGATCAGCTGATCACTTTAAAGATAATAATCAATAAGCGACTGATGGACTTCAGTCACCTCCTTTAATCAATCAATCAAATCTTTATTGTCATTTTGCTTGTAAAAACAAAACGACAGGGTGTTTCTCCAGGATCACCTCATTTGGCAACACACTGGATAAAATAGAATTAAAAAAAGACTGAATAAAATCTAATGCAGTGAATAAATAAGAGACAGAATAAAGTTTGAACAGTTCAGTTGGACACAGGAAGCTGTTCAGCAGCCTGCTGGTGGAGCACTTTATGCTGCGGTCACGTTTCTGAGAGGGCAGCAGCTGGAGGAGGGCGTTTAGAGTCCCTCACAATGTTCAGGGCCCTGTTCCTGCAACGCTTCAGGAACATCTCCCACACTGAGGGGAGTGAGGCTCCAGTCACCCTCTCTGCAGATCTTACAACCCTCTGCAGGGCTTTGTTGTCAGCCTCACATGTGGAGATGCCATTGGTCAGCACACTCTCTACTGCACCTCTGTAACATGTGGTGAGGATGCTGGTGGTGAGTGAGGCCTGTTTGAGTTTCCTCAGGAAGTCAAGTCTCTTTGTACCAGTGAGCTGGTGCTG
Source organism: Epinephelus moara (assembly GCF_006386435.1). Lineage (NCBI taxonomy): Eukaryota > Metazoa > Chordata > Actinopteri > Perciformes > Serranidae > Epinephelus > Epinephelus moara. The sequence continues at coordinate 17,170 of NW_026082716.1, read as the reverse complement.
TCAGACTAGGAAAGGTCACTGGTGATCTGGACTCCCAAAAACTTGATGTTTTCCAGCCTCTCCACTGCCTGGTTGCTGACGCAGAGAGGTGCATGCTCAGGTTGTGACCTTCTGAAATCAATTATCATTTCCTTGGTTTTGTCCACATTTAGCACCAAGTTGTTGTCGTTGACCAGCGCTCCAACAGCTCGGCCTCCTCCCTGCACCTTCTTACTGATGAGACCCACAACTGTCGTGTCATCGGCAAACTTCATGATCAGGTTGTCTTTGTGTTTGGGCACACAGTCGTGTGTCAACAGTGTGAACAACAGAGGACTAAGCTCACACCCTTGAGGGGACCCAGTACTCAGTGTGATGGAGCTGGAGGTGTTTTTCCCAACACGTACTGACTGGGGCGGCTCAGTCAGGAAGTCCAGGATCCACACGTTACAGAAGCTCAAACCCACCAATGATGAATAAATAAATAAAGATCCTGTAAGCCAGAATGATCAGAAACTTTTTTCTAGATAATGACCATCCTCTCATTTTATAAACGAACTCATTATTTTGAGACACGAGGTCAAAATGTTTTGATGCTATGTCAGTCGTCAGACACAAAGTCACTGACTTGAGATGGTCAAAATGCTCTGATGCTCAGTCATTATGTTCAGACACTCATTATTCTGAGATACAAAATCATTATTTTGACTAAGTCAGAATTTTTCAATACAAAGTCTTTTTTTTAGTTGTATTATGAGTTAATGATTATTTGTCATCACACTGGACGTTGGTTTCTATAAACGATCTTCAGCACAGAGAAGATGAACCTCAGAGACTGTTTTCCTGCGTCCTGCTCACAAACTCTCTTCAACCATAATCAGCTTTTTGTCATTGTTTTTATTAAACACTACAAACCCTGTGTTTACTATCAGAGGCATTAAAATCCCAGTAAAGCTTTAGAGCCAGTAATAAAGCAGTCGACTGCTGTGGTGAGGCAGAAGAGGTTTTATTTCCCCTGTGTGTGTTCACACTGTTTATTCAGACGATTACAAAAGCTCAGCAGAGGGTGGGAACCTGTCTTCGCCCCAAAATAACTAAATCAACAAACACTTCAGGTCCTGAACAGAAAACAGAGATATGAACATGATTATATGAGCTGTAGTATTAATGAGTCATCGTAGTGTAAAGGAGGCAGTTAGAGAAATTCATGTCCAGCAGATGGTCCCTGAAGGGAGGAGGACTTAGTGTCCCCCTCGGTGCAGATCTACACATCGTCTTTACTCATGTCAGATCCAACATGTGAAACAATAGTGAGTGAAGGTCACAGCTGATCGTTCAGTGTGTTTTACAGCCCAGGAAATCTGCAGCCGTGTTTCAGATCGGAGTGTGAACGTCCTGATGTTTGATCCTACAGCTGGGCGTCAGATTAAAGATCATACCCTGCCTCTGTCAGTCATCACGCTAACACATGTGACACATCATGTGACAGAAGTGACACGGTGGGAAGGATCGGATTAATAAAAACTGACTTTATTCTCTAAATATCTGTAAATAAATCTGGATATAGGAGAGTGAGTGATGACTGAGGCCACCGTGTTGGAGGAGGAACGACGTCACCGTAACAGTGACATCACAAATACTAATTTATCAATAATGATTCAGATCATTTGAACGGTTTCATCTTCACTGCAGTTTGGACACAGAGGGACCTGACTGTGAATGTTTCTGTTCTCTGACACTCAGTAAAGACAGGTTACAGTCTTGTTGTATTTATTTCATGTCCACACTGTCAATTTTCTATTTCACTATTTCAGTTTTAGTTCCAGTAGCCTGACGTCCATTAACTGGTTAATATTTAAGAAGTAAACATAAATGAGGTGAAATTTAATGAGTCATTTCCTTTTAGTCCTCCACTGACCCTGTGAGTCTGCAGCTCCTCATTTCAGAGCTCCCTCCTGTCAGAGGTGCTGGGAGGTGCTGGGAGGTGCTGGGAGGTGCTGGCAACACCGCTCTTTCTGTGACTGCAGCTGGTAAGGCCATCCCAACTGTGGAAACATGGCTACACCCTCCAGTCTGGGCGGGCACAATGTCTCCACAGCAACGTTGTTGACTTGGGACGGCGTTACCAGCTGTGATCATAGAACGAGCAGCGGCTGGACGCAGATGGTGCAGTAAACTAAAGAGTAACAGAAACAACACACAGACTGACATGTGGCATCAATGTTAGAAATTCCAGAGTGGTGACATCACTACATCATGACCTCATCACTTCATCCTCCATCACATGGAAGACAAACTAAATCAGAGGATGGAGAGAATGATGCTGCACATAAAGGAGACGGTTTTTTCTCTTTTCAGATGGATGGCATCATGACATCATCATGACATCACGATGACATCACAAACAACACTGACAGAAGATCTGCATCCAAGGGGGGTTTTTGTGCGTGTGAGCTTAAGGATGGAGGTTTGGCATCTAAGGAAGGAAGGAAGGTGAGGGGGTGAGGGAGGTCTCTCAGGATCCATCGGACTTGAATTCCAGCTTAAATCTTCACGTTGCATCAGCAGCAGTGACTTCCTACAGAAAACACACACACACACACACACACACACAGATGGAGGAGGTCAGCTGAGCTGTGTCAACAGTTTAATTTTTGATCATGAACACGATTTGCAGGAGTTACACCAAGTGAATTTAATGCTGCAGACACACATCAACAACATGTATATTTCTCTGTCTTTATGGTCGACTGAATCAAGCTGAACTTTTTATATTAATAAAGTTAGTATTAATAATTTCCATCTTGTGTGTGGTGGTCAGATTTCAGCAGGTTTATGGAGATCATAAACATAAATCTATGTGAACTTTAACACGCCCTCCCCGTCCTGTCACCTGTTCTGTGTGGAGCAGGTTCCTTCATTTGGGGCCGACGTACTTGACCTCCTTCCCAGATTTCTTCAGCGCCTCCTCGAGAAATTTCACGTCTTTGTCAGACTCGATCCAAACCAGCTTCTTTGGCAGGTCAATCTCAAACGTCTCCACTGAGAGGACAGACAACAGAGAGGGACTCAAGAGGCAGCAGCAGTGGAGACACTCAGTGTCCTACAGACTGAATGATACACCTCCCAAACACTACAAGACTTTACAAGACTTTATAAAGACTAAAGTGTCTGACATCTGAGGACGACGTGAGGTTTTTAAAGACTCCAACTAGACTCCTTCAGAGCTGATGTCCCATCATGCTCCTGGTGGAAACTCTGACACATGAACGATTCCTTCCAGCTCTGTAGAGAGACCAGAGAAAGCCTCATGTGTGGACGGTATTCTGTCACTTCAGCATCAATATGATCCATAAAGATAAAGTGTGTTTGACCCAAACTTTACATTTCCAACTCTCTACCAGCCTCCGTTGGTTTGCTGAGATGTTTCAGTGGGAGGAGACTGTGGGAATGAGAGGCGAGTGTGTAAGGCCGACATCACACGCTCCAGTTCTCCAACAAAGTAAATCTAATGTAGCATCATGACAGGATGTGACAGTGTGAGAGGCTCTGAAGGAAGGAGCGTGTCAGACTGTGAGGCTGGTACAAGCCAGAAAAACAGAGGTGTGTTTAATGACATAATGAAAGTGTAACAGCATCAGGTGACATGTTGGCTGAGTCAGACTCACAGGAGTCATGAGGGGATGTGATGTCATGTGAGCTCCTGTAAAAGCTTCAAACTGCACTTTCACTGGACTCTCTGAGAGGAGAGAGCTGCAGCTTTATTCAACATTACATCGTACCTATCAGCTGCTGATATTATAAAGAAATAATCTAAGATTAGTTAGAAGGAAAAGCAAATGAAACAAATGTCTGCATCTCAGCACGAGACGAAGCCACAGACCGATTCACAATGTTTATTTACAATAACTTAACTGGTAAAAACCCTCCTGTCATCTGCATAAAATCAATCTGCGCAGAACAAACACTGCTTTACTTGATCTGTTTTAGCCACCTAAAAAAAAGCTCACTAAAACTATTATTATCAGTGTACGTGTATTTAGAATATTTGCCCTTTAGTTCCCCAGATATGACGCTGAATAATGGACAGAAAACATGATGATGTCACAGTGAAGTTGACCCTTGACATCCAAAAACTAATCCGTTCATAGTTGAGTCCAAGTGGACATTTGCACCAAATTTGAAGAAGCTCCATTGGGGCGCTCACAAGGATGGGACGGACAGACGGACAACCAGACACATAAAGCCTCTGGTCACCGGTGCAGAGGCACAGAATAACTTCCACATATAAACCTCTGCATCATGTACATAAAATAAAACGTAGCTGAGCAAACGCTGCCTTAGCTGATTCGTTTTTAGCCACCTAAAAAACAGGCCTCACTAGAAACTGTTGAAGTGTTCGCTATAACAAGAATATTTTTACAGCTCCACTCTGCTGTCAGTCAGAATTTAATCAGAGGAACTGAAGTCATTAAAACAAAACCATCAGACTCCACTGACAGAAACATTTAACTCAGCAGAACACTGGAGTTACTGGTCTGCTGTGGCTGTGACCAGTTAGTGTGTGAGCTAAAGCTGTGAAAATATTCAAATACAGCCAACGCTCAAACTGATATTGATTTCTTTTATGTGGCCAACAACACATTTTGCAGCGGCCCGTCCACAACAGGATGTTTCTCAGCTGCTGTGTCAGAAGGTTTGTCAGAGACGACAGAACAGAAATTAATCACAGCAGAGACGTCAGACAGGTCGGACCAGCGAGTGTCTTCAAATGTTACAGTTACGCCTGAAAATAAACACGTTTGCTGATTTCACGTCTCCACAGTTGAAATAAACTGACAGTTTTCTGACTGTTGTTGTTGTTGTTGTTGTTAGCATGATGTCACTGTGGTTCGGTCTGTACCTGCAGCCTCCTCTAAAAGTGAAGACGAGGAGTTAAACTACTGCTAATGTCGGTTCTTAAAGTCGACCTCAATATTCATAGACAAAAGCACGTGGACAGATAATAATGTGTGAAAATATTAAACACCTGCATCTTTAAACACAATGTTTGATCAGTCAGGAATTCAAATAATAAACGCTGTCTGCAGGCTTTTATTCTTGTCTCAGCAGGAGCAGCTGTCACAAGCCTCAGTGAGTCCTCTCACCTGACAGCAGGTGAACTCTGCAGTACCTTTAAGAGAAGAATGTCGTCATGTGGGAAAAGAAAACTAAATGTAAAGGATGTTTTGTTTTAAGTGTTAAAGGGTTGTGTTGTGTTGTGTTGTTGGGGGGTCTGAGGGAACACGCACCACACAGGACTGTGATATAAACACTGACGTCTCTGTCTCTTCTCACAGCAGAGTAAGAACATGAGAGGAGCCGTCTGTCTCACCTCCCAACTTGTTGAGGATTCTGGTGACGGCTCCTGAACATCCCTCGCACGTCATCTCCACCTCAAACTCGTGCTTCTGTTGGAGACACATTCATTTGACTTTATTATCAGAATACTGTCTGAAATGTGTCCTGCAGTCCTCAGACGTACGCTGTCTGACATAAATACGCACAAACATACTACACACACACACACTACACATCACATCACTTGCTTTACATTCAGTGTTGGACCCAGGTCCACCGAGGCCGACCGAGACCCAAACGCTGATTCAGTGTGACGGACAGAGGAACAAGAGGACCTGTTCAGTTGAGTCTAACCCTTCTGTGTGAAGGTGAAAGCTGAGACTGCTCAGATATGAGAGGGTCTGATGTCATATTACCGACCACAGAGAGAGACAACGATCCTTTAGTTTGAAAACTTCACTCCAGAGTTTGAGAGAAATAAAGTGCTGAGTCACTGTGGAGGCTAGTGTAAGCCCCTGATTCATCACTGTGAGCTGCACGCTCAGGTTGTGTAACTGTCTTCAGACTTTATCATCAGCACTCTCTGGTTCATAAAACTATTCTTGACCTACTGCAGCATGTTTACCTGTGTATCAAGTAAACAACTGTTTGTCAGAGATAAAAGTTTGAACAATTATTTCTTTACTTAATCAATAAATTCATGACGTCACCACCTGTTGTAACACATCCATAAACAGTAAGTGAAGATCTCTTTCTGTGAGATCAGATTTAATATCAATTAAACAGTGTCACATGACGACAGCAGAGTCAACACCACTGATGTGACGTCAGTCACATACATGTAGAGTTCCCGCGGATCAATGAAGTTGATCTGACTCTAACTTATCAATAATCAAAACTGAGCTGAGACATTAATGTTCACTTCATGTGCTCAGTGTTGCTCCATCAGCTCCACGAAGAGAATCGATTTTCTGGGATCAATGGAAATGATTATTAACTTCATTCAGTGAACAGGCAGCAGTTAGCTTCCAGGCTAATTAGCATCACACAGAGACAGAATGCTAAGCTAACTTTAGCCCTGAAGCTAAGTTAGAGGTTATATACGGGTAACAGTGACTCACCGTCATATTTGCAGAGATGTGGCGCAAACAGCTGCGGACTGTCGCCTCCGGTTCACTGTCAGCTGATGTTTAATCCTCCTGAGGTGCAGCTCACAGCCTGTTACCTGCTCACAGTGAAGCTAGCTTTGGTCAACGGAGAAACCGGATATCCGGTATGAATAAAAAGAAGCACAAATTATTTGTATTTTTTTATTGCAGCATTTTTGAGTCAAGAGTTGACATTTAATATTTAGAGATAATGTGACTTGCGATAAATATAAAAGTCGGCGTGAAGAATTTCCTGTTTTATTATAAAAGTAAACCCGTTTTACTTTACAGCTCTTATTTTGGTGACCTGTAGGTGAGTGTACTTCCTCTTTTTTACAAGAGTACCAAAGACAAGAACAACTGTCAGTTTTTTCTTTGTTGCTGTAAGTGTGTGCGTTTCCAGGATCACTTTTTATTTTAAGAGTCAAGACATTAACTTTATTGAAAATGCTATCTTTTGAAAACTAGTCCCATTTCTCTGCATTTCTAAATGAGATGATTATTTACAAATAAATAAATACAAATAAAATAAATAGATAATGTGTGAAATGCTGTGAAGTTGTAAAGGCCCCATGTCTGTATGAATAATTCCTGAATGACCACCTGTATTTTGTTTTTTATTTTAGGTCCTTTATGACTGTAAATAAAATGATAATAAATAAAAGGTTAACCTTATTGTTAATCTGGGCCGAAGATTTTGAACATGCATTTGAACAGTGTCTCGAGTTCTTCACCGATACTGCAGCCAAATACAACATAGTACATGAAAAAAACAAAAACAAATCAACATTACATACAGAACATAGCAATAATGAAACAAAACAAAATATATAAATAAATAATAGTAATAATAATAAATAATAATAATAATAAATCTATTTGTTTATTTGTATTATTTATTATTTTATTGTAACTGCAGACTTGTTCCTGACATATTCTGGGCTTCAGCCCTAACGTAAAGATATTTTAAACGCAACGCAGTAACGTATAATCCGTATCCATGGCAACAAGACGTCGAACACAGAGCGTGACACAACACGTCGGGCGGGTCACGTGACCGCGCCCCTGTGTGTCTGACTGGGAGCCGAACAGGAGCTGCGGAGAGCCTCCTGGTATACCGTCAATCAGTGCGCTGTTTCCCGCTGGATCCACCCAGACATGTCGGCCTCAGGAAAATAACAAGTCTGCGGAGACATCAACCTCCGATCCGGTCAGACCGACACCAGGAGCGGGGAGACAACAGCGGGTTTACCGGAGGTAGGAGCCGAGCACACAAAGATGGCATCGGAGCATATATGAGAGCTAACGGTGCTAACTTAGCTTTAGGCTGTATACATAACGGAGGCTAATGTAGCTGTTTGATGACACAGGCAGCTGGAGCTCTATGCTAGCTACAGTTAGCATCTGCTGTTAGTCTGAAGCTAGCTGTTCCCGTTTTAGCCACGTCTACGCGCTATTTCAATCCCTCTGTGTCTGTGTGTCTCTCTGTGTGTCTGTGTGTCTCTGTGTGTCTCTGTGTGTGGGACGGATCGTACAGAAGACACAGCAGCCCAGTGTAATGAACCTCCTGTGTCCCTGTCTGTCTGTCTGTCTGTGCACAGCTCCATTAATGATAAGCTTGTTGGACGGTGTAGTTTCCTGGACAGATCCCATCACTAATGTTTGTCCTGCGTGTTTGTTTTATCAGCCTGTCCTCTGAGGCCACACACACACACACACACACACTGGTCAAAGATTAGTTCCTTTAAAACAAACACACGGCCCGGGGGCCAGAACCGGGTCTGGTCCAGTCCACCTCACAGTGATGCAGGTGTGACGGCAGAGGGGTGCCAGGTGTCAGGAGGAAGTTACACACTGATACTTCATGTAAAACGCTGCTTCACAGGCTGTTCAACATGACCACAGTCCTCTGATAGAGCAGTGAGGATCTAGGGACTGGTTGCTGTTTATGAGGGGGGAGGAAGTGGTGAGAAAGAGGAAGACATGTCAAACACTTGTTTATTTATTTTACCACCAATATTTGAAGAAGTCATGCCCCCCACACCGGCCTGCAGGGCAGCCATCAGCTCGCTCTGTATTAGCTTATAAAGAGAGGTGCATGGGGTAATGGTAACAGGAAGGGTTAAATCCTGTCACTTGTTTCTTTGGCCTCATGTGTGTTCACTACAGTGCGACATGTAGCACGGCTCAGATAACCATCACGTTGGTGGGTGTGTCCTGTACTAGTGGTGGGCGTGGTTCATAAGTACATGTTGTGTAGGCTACAAATAGAACGAGGCTGCAGCTACACGTTTCCAACATCAGTGCGTTCACCTGAGTGTTGTGTTTGCAGACTGTAACCTGTCATATTAAAAAGCCAGATGTTAGCAGGTGTTTCATGCAGCGTGGGTCAGTTGGTGTCAGTTGGTGTCAGGGCGTCTACATCTTGCTGAAGGATCTGAGCTTCCTCAGGAAACAGACTCTGCTCATCCTCCTCTTATATACAGCCTCAGTACAGGTCTTCACGAGGACGCTCAGGTCGTCAGCATCCTCTCCCAGAACACTCAGAGGGTTTGAAGCGTCTTCTTTCCTCTGAAGTCCGTCACCATCTCAGTGGTCTTGGCCACATGGAGCAGGAGTAGATTTCTAACAGCCCACCTCACAAAATCTTCCACCGGTGAGCTGTGGACCCCTCTGACTCTACTGACTCTATTGACGCTCAGACCCTCCAGTGTAAAGGTCAATATTTGTTTTAGCTGAAGTGATATAATGTCTAGGAAAAGGAAACTGTGGCTCATTGCTCTATAGAGAGCATACTGTCCCCACACTTTGTTTTTAAGGGTGTGGCACACAAATATGACATCATAATAATAAAGGGAAACATAAGCTTTAAAACTGAAATTATCATTTCAACAATTAGTCCACGGAAACTGAATTATAGGTATTTTAAATATTGATTAATTGTAAACTTTTAAAGAAGAAATGCTGATCACCTGCTGTTGTTATGAACATAATCAGGCAGATTAAGATCTGAGAGTCCTGAGAACAAGACACAAGAACACACTCAGCAGGAGCAACACGACCGCACCATGAACAGGGAAATAAAGAAACACTCAGAGTCATTATAAAACCATCAGAGACTGAAGCTGTTTCAAACCCCTGACGGCAGTGTTTCAGGGCAGTTTAAATACCTGAAACCAGTTCTGGCTGTGTCACGATGAGTGATCTCCAGAGTTCAACAGAAACTGCATTTTTACCGTTGTTACAGGATTTAAGAACCTGAAGAGATGTCAGGTGGTTTGGTTTCTTCCATCTAACAGTGTGAACACAATGATCAGTATGAGATGAGTCCTTTGTGATGAGCCGTAGAGCTCCAAGATGCACGAGGTCATAGATGGAGAGTTATTAGTATTTAGATTCTGCGCATGTGTCCCACACTTAGAACATGAACCTAACAGAGGACTTTTATTTTGACCGAACTTCATTTACACCATAAACTGACACAGGAAAGAGACAAAGTGGGACAGAGAAGTTCATTAGGATGCAGGAGAGTGAGTGTTTGATGAAGGACACTCAGACATCCAGATTATATGTGTCCTTGTTTCCTCTCACACACATGAAATAGATAGTTATCATACAGTGTACGTCTGCAACTGGACAGAAAATCTCCTCTTTGAGTTATTTTCTAAGAGGAGACTTTTTACAAAACTTGATGAACAAAATGTTTCAGTTACAGTAATAAAATGTTAAACAACAGTAACCTTCTCTCTCTGTCTCTGTGGTCAAAGACAGACATGAAGGTCGACTGCACACAGTTTTGTAGCTGGAAGAAGACAGACCTCCTTTAATTCTACAGAAGAAGAGCAGTTCAGTGTTTGGGGCAGATGTTGAATGTGAATCTTGAATGTTGCTCTGCTGTGGAGTTCCTCAGTGTTTGTATGACTCAGTGAGAGTGTTTAAAGGTTTAATGTCAGTAGAGTCAGAGAGTGGTGGAGGTGGAGGAAACCATGCACTTGATCTGTTCTGCATTAACATTATGGTGTGTGAGGATCTGATGCCTCTTGTTTCACCACAGTGTCAGTGGGACATGTGACGGGCGTCGCACTGTCGGCTGTGCAGAGTAAGCAGTCTGAGTGTAGTGAGTTAAAACAGAACTGAAAGTGAAACTTTTCTTCTTTCTTCAGAGTCAGACGACAGGATGAAGGGTTATTTTTGTGAGAAGTCATGAGTGTTGTGACGTAGTGAGCATTTGACTGGATAAATGAGACTTGGATTATTCTGCACGAGCTGCAGACGATTGGATCAGAGATGCATGATATTGGATTTTTGCTGGTATTTTCCAACTCTCATTTTGGCCGATTGCTGATGCTGATACATGCACATATGTTTTTCCACCCAGCTGCAGAGAACATCACACATATTATTATTATTACGCCTGCTCACACTGTGACGGTCCTGGTGGCGCACACACACACACACACACACACACATAAAACACACACTTTTCAAAATGTCCAGCGGGCAAAACAAAAAATGAAAAATATGCTGTGATTATTTTTATGTAACATTTTCAAAGGAAACTGTAAAATCCATCCTGCTGTAACAGGTTTGGATCAAAGTCTCCCTCAGACAGTCTGATCTGTTTCACCGCATTACAGTGTCATCACTGAGGCGTCATTACTGAGGCGTTACCTCATTGGCCCGTCACATCAGCAGAAACGTTTTCATGCCGATGCTGATGTTTCATTTTAAAGCTGTTGTCAGCTGATACCGATGACAAACTGATATTAAGGTGCATCCCTAGTTTTTATAGTTTTGTGCTTAAGCGTTCCCAATCAGTCAATCACATCATACAAAAAGTAAAGCATTATTAAAGATGTGACTTTGAGCAGCAGATGAGGAAGCAGCCAGTGTTTAAGAGACAAACTAAGTCCAACATGAAACTGTGAGGGTGATGTTATGTAACACAGCAACATTATAAAGAACAGATTTATGATGATGAACGCAGCGCTGAGCTTTACTGAAGAGGCCGCACTTTATTTTTCTCTGAAGGAAATGAGTTTCGTCCTGATTGATGAGTCGTGAACGTGTTCAGTGGTGGAGAGATGGTCAACGTGTTAATGGCCTTTGTGTTTCACTTTAAAGTGCCGAGGCCTGAAATTGCAGCGTGTGCTATTAGCATCTCCATGGTGCTGAGTTTAGGCCTCTCATGTCACGACTCAGTGTGAAAGTGTCTGAGCAGCTCAGGATTCACACACACACTCACTGTGGAGCTGTTGTTGAAGTCAATTTGTGCATCACAGCTGCTGAACCTCGTCTGCAGGAGGGATCAGCCTGTACCTATGTGCACAGGCCTGAGACTCTCTGTTTTCATGATATTAGTATTTACTGTGTAACGTTAAAGACACCACAGCTCACAGTGTTAAAGTGCTGCAAAGCTTTTATTGTCTCTGTGGGAGCTCTAAAGTCCACATTGTAAATACGCTCCAGGTTCACAAGCTGTTCTGAACTCATTGTACACTGAACACTAATGCTGTGAGGAGGAGATTAAGGAAGTGTGTTCATTAGACGCAAAGATATCAGCGCTGGGAAACGCAAACATTGTGGTTGTTCAATGTGGCCACAGTCTGAACTCTCCTGTCATCCTCGTCACTGTGAACCAGCAGGTGGAACATAAAGCCTCTGTGCAAATCCATGTGTGATTAGAAGCTGCAACAACAACAGGTCATGAAGATGTTCTCACATACCGTCTCAACTCACAGCCATCGTGCTGCTCTTACATAACACCGCGGCTCAGTGCGCTGAGGTCAGGTGCTGTGTTCAAAGACCGTCCAACATGTCGGGCCCTCAGCCTGAAGCTTAGAGCCAGAAAAGACTGCAGGTTGTGCTCTGAATGGACCTGATCTGATCGTCTGTTGCAGCCCCGCTCATCACACATTGATTTCACTTTATAACATACACACACACACACACTCAGAGGACAACAACCTGCCTCCATCACCACAGTCAACATCTGCATTCTTATTTCAAAAACATCTGCATGACTTTGAAGGGCTGCACACATGCTGTGTCTCTGACCACCTGGAAGACATGAGGTCAGGCGCTCTGTGTGACTCTGGTGCCTCCTCTGTGCCAACTGTCCAGAGCATGGAGGCAGGCTGCATCTGAGGTTGCTAAGCAACCATAACAAACACCATATCACAGCCTGTTTACCTGAAACCCTGAGGTCAGAGCTGATCTACTTCCTGTGTGTCTGTGCGACAGATGTGACTCTCTCTCTGACAGCTCTGCACTGACATCATCAACTTCTCCTCCATATGTATCACACACTGATGTTTACTGAAGATGGAAAGATATCTGTCAGCTGTGATTGGTTGGTCCTCGTCACATGACATGCGGTGCAGGCTGATGTGTTCAAAAAGTCAAACTCTGTTTATCTCAGGGTGCAGCCGCCACGCCCTCACAACCAGGCGCTCAGGAACATGTGTGCATCACGACAGCGTTGTTGTAACGTGTGAGCACACCTGCCATGAGTCGACGTTGTAAACAGTGGATCAGAACTTTTATATGACAGCATACCTTAAAGCTGATGTATGGCTGCGACCCTCACTGTCTCTGTACTCTGGACAGCTTGGAGGAGGGTCATGTGACCAGGACATGGATGCACAGTCAGTGTAGCTCACTGCAGACGGCTCAGTGTACTTGATGCAAAAAGTTTTTCAAGCTCACGACAAGAATCATGGCGTGAGTCCCACATGCAGAGAGACAAACACACAGTCACTAAGAACCCACCAACAAACATCACATGTGTCCGAGCTCCCTGATCCTAATGACCAATGTCTGTTCATGTTTTCTTTTCTTTCTGGTCTTCAGTTTTACTCCAGGTGACATTAACAAGTCTTAAACAGTGTGACTGTGAGTGGCCCTCAGCTGTAGGGGCCCTGCTGCTTTCTGTGAAGCCTCCACACTCACTGACAGACACATGAGAGCTGCTGCCTCCATCACTCACTTAGTTTGTGTCACTGTGTGTTTTTAAGGCTTCAGATACTCTGAGTCATCAATCAATTTCAATCAATTTTATTTATAAGCCCAATATCACAAATCATAATTTGCCTCACAGGGCTTTNAGAGCTGCTGCCTCCATCACTCACTTAGTTTGTGTCACTGTGTGTTTTTAAGGCTTCAGATACTCTGAGTCATGAAACCAAACTACGCTCTCTGTTCTACAGTGTGTAGCTGTCAATGCTGGACTCCCTGATCCCCCAGCTGTAGGATCTGTGAGGCTGGGAGCTACCACGCCCAGCCGCCCACCAAACCACCTGACCCAACATGATGGCCTCCAGCGACGTAGACACCCGAGGTGAAGGTAAGACAATGAAGCGCACTGCTTGTGTCAGTTCAACATGGATTGTACACAGTGTGTATGGTACACACAGTGTGTATGGTACACACAGTGTGTCATGTAAAGTGAGACACAGAGGGATTATATATAATCCTGACAGGTAGACTCTGAATCATCAAAGCAGCTTTCATTTGTTTTCTTGGAGCGGCTGGCGTCTCGTCTGGCATGAGGTCACAGCATGAGGTCACAGCATGAGGTCACAGCAGGAAATGCAATATTCAACATGTTGTGATAAAGTCAGAGTATCTGGTGTATGTGCTGCAGAGATCAGCTGTTACAGTCCTCCTGATGACATGCAGCCATTTTCATGTTTGTGTATAAAGACCAGCTGCACTCAGCTAAATTCAACATGAACATGTGACTTATTTCTAATGAGCTGTGGGTGTGGGTGGGCGGGGCCTCAGTTTCACTTCAGTCTCAGTTTCCACGCTGTAAGTAGACGTTCTCTCGGCTGATGTAACAGTGAGTTCTGCTCTTCATCCCTCCCACACTGAAATATGTCCCAACAGTTCCTGTCTGCGTGTGAAGGATCAGAAAGTCACGAGACGCTGAAGTAAAGTCTACTGAAACCAGTTTGGTGGAGCAGCAGTGTGACCAGTTCAGCTGCAGGGCGTCTCCCCGTCTCTGCAAACAAACTTTTTTCCCCCATTTTAAAACAACCAGGCAAATAACCAGATAACTGCCGTCATGTGTTTGTGACGGTCAGCAGAGATATTATCTGACTGAACATCACAGGAAGGAATCAGATTATTTTAATGTCCCAAACGTCATGTTCATTCAGTTTGAGTCCGAAACTTTGATCAAAATATGGATTTGTTTTAGTCACATTTCAGTCATTAGTCTGTTCGTGACATCAGAGCAGTGATACAAAAGACAACACTGAGCATATTAACAGATCCAAAGTCTAAGAGGTAGGTAAGAGGATAGTTCTCTTGTTGTTGTTTATTTTTTATTTGAAAACACATTTCATCATACTTTTTGATTTTAATTAATTAACTTTGTATTTAGTCGTTATCTGTGATCTTTTCAGTCATCGTTGTTGTTGATGAAATTGACACCAATAAAAATCCCAACATGTGTTAATGAATTTATAAATCAGAGTCACGTGTCACTGTGCAGAGCCCTGTGGAGTCCGGTCCATGTGTTTGTCCCACAGAGGGTGTGAGATCACTCATTAACTTCCTGAGCTCCTCACGTGATGTTACCGCCATAAAACAAAGTGCATCACTTATTCTTTTTGTCTCGTCCTCCTTCGCCTCAGGCTCTTTATTCTCCGACCAAAATCCGTCAGAAATGGACGCACTCTGTCCGTCTCCTCCTGGACCGTCCAGACCCCAGCGTCACTACGAGAGGATCGGAGGACGGGCAGGAACCTCGTGAGTGTGATAAATCTAACACACACTCAGCAGGTGATAAAGTCTGTCTGTTCTGACACAGGTTTATTTTCTGTTTCCAGTTTCTGTCAGACTCTGATCCACCTGCTGAAGGGGAACATCGGTACGGGGCTGCTGGGTCTGCCTCTGGCTGTCAAGAACGCAGGCCTGGTGGTGAGTACACACACGTTTTATTTTCTGATCACATGACAGGTCACATGAGAGGTCTGGAGACACACTTAGATTTCTGTTCCTGTGTGATGTTCATGGAGTTATCCAGCTGTGGTTTGAAGCTGCTGCTGTCAGCCGTATTTCTGTGGACAGTGCTGTGCAGTAAAGCAGCTGTGAGCAGAGGAAGTCAGGTGGACTCATGAGACAACATGTGATGTGTCAACAAACAGGTCCAGTGGTACAGAAACTAATTACAGTCATTTTTGTTTCGTTAATTTAATGTCTCTGCTGGTGTCTGTGTCTGTGTGTGTGTGTGAGATCCTGTGACCACAGGATCACACACACACACACAGACACACACACACAGAGACACACACACACACAGGATCACACACACAAACAGCTGTGGTTACAGCAGCGCTGTGAGAGGATTTACATGCTGCACCAAAGTGAGATACTGTGGTCAGCACAGTGAGATAGACAAAGTACTTTTATTCCTCAGTTATCTGCTCAGCCAAAATCCAGGACTGTCATGTGACATGAAGTGACACAGGTGAGGTTGAGGCCAGGTGACAGACAGAGGTCATGAACACTGACTGTGAGAATAAATGGTTAACACAGAGTGAAGTGATGTGAACATCTTTGGAGCAGGAGCTGAGGCCTGACACCATATATGTCACATGTCACATGTAAAGCTTTTTCTATATGAGGGCAGAGTTGCAGATGAACAACAGTAAACCGTGTTCTGATGTGAACACATGAAGTCTCCTCAGATGTTAATGAAATGTCTCAGCATCATGTTGGAACACAAACTCATCAGTTCATCCTGTCAGAAGGATTTTAATGCTCAGTGATGTTTCAAACACCAGGCTCCTCTCTCCTCACACTGCTGACACACACAGTCACCACGTCCACGCTCAGATATGTGGGAGCTGAGGTAGTAACACGGGGACACTCACGGGGGCCACTTCTGCAAAATGACAGGACACAGGGGCCAGCTCATTAACATGTCTTCTGGCACCTTATTGACATTCAGAGTACAAAAGAAATTCCAGTGTGAATCACTTTATTTTCACTGTGACTTAGAAAACGGTCGTTGGGTCACCTGACACCCCGCCACGGGCCAGATTTGGCCCACGGGCCATAAGTTGAATAGCACTGTAATAAAGCATCCACACAGAGGTGAAGACACAAACTCTGCTCCTGCTAAAACATTAAAATCTTCAGGTGTGAAGAGTCACACTGAACACTTGGGCTCCTGAGGGCCTCAGTGAGGAGTCACATTAACACTGTACCACTGTGCACAGACTGTTGTGAACATGTGTGTTCAGGACGGGCCGAGCTTCCTTTGGTCCGCAGCAAAACACCTGCACACCTACAGGTGTAGATTCATCCTGATGATATCAAAGGTATTTAAAAGATATCCAGCTCAGCAGCACATCACTTACTGACTGTGTACCTTTACATCTGCTTCAGAGGAAACACTGTTCTCCTCCAGTTACCTGTCAGAGGCGTGTCACCGGCTCAGCTGCAGGTTCACATTCATTTCCAGACCAGTGTATCAGTGTCTTGTGTTGACACAGTCACTGTGGTTATAAAGCAGAGCAGGGATTTAATTGGCTGAGGTGGCAGCTGTACTGTCAATGTTAGTGTGGCAAATAGAAACACACCCATGTTGTGGTTACAGTCTGTTAATGACAGACAGATAGACAGACGTGTCTCTGACATGTCCTTCATATTTCAATTTCAGTTCAATTCAATTTTATTTATAAAGCCCA
>NW_026082715.1:0-1000 GCF_006386435.1 Epinephelus moara | reverse complement strand
ATAATTTGCAGTAATAATTCATGCAATAGTAAAATAATAGAAATATGGAAACACTCGTAACCCTTCAAAACTGACATAAGCAAACATTGCAATTATGAGTAATGAGATTCAAGAGACCCATCAAATAGAAAAAATGAAGTGGGGCCTCAAATAAGTACTGTTAATTAATAAATCCTTTATTTACCCACAGGCTACGCAGGAAAGGGGAAAAGAGGGGAGCTGCGGGGAATTTACTCAGATGATTCTCACCCGGGCTTTTGCTCAAAGTTTTGCCAAATGTGTGCAGGCATTCCTGAGTAAAGACTCTTTGATCGGTCAGTGACTATTTTTATCTCAATACAATTTTTAAAGCTCTCATATTCTTTGATTTTATTTTTTAGAAATGTTCATTTTAGTTACTTTGAAGACAGAATGACTACAAGCTATCAGTTATATTCTCAACAAATACTTATCCTTCCTCTATTTCTTCCAGATTGAGTAAATGTGTTCATGACTAAATCAATAACTTTAGTTATCATTGACAAACATTCTACTTTTGTAACCAAATTGAGTGACATGTTCTGCTTTCCTTTTAGGAGTGACAGAGAAGTTCAGTCAGATGGTCATGTTTTGTTTTGCTTGAATAAATTGTTGAAATAAAAAAATGTTCTTGTCATTTATCTCTAGACATCTGTAGTAAGATGCAGCAGATGATTTATCAGTCTGTGGTGGCAAGTGTGTTTTATGCTGCAGTCTGGGGAGGCAGCATCAGACACAAGGATGCAAGGCGGCTGGGTAAACTACTTGGTGGTAGAGAGATGTACACTGAAGATGTGAGAGGCCATTCAGAACAACCACCAGGATCATTCACTTGATAACATCTTGATGGATCAAAAAAAAAAAAAAACAGCAGTGGTGGACGTCTCCCCTTTCTTCACTGCAGGATAATAATTGTACATTTTTTGCAGGGAAATGGCTTGGTCTGCATGGAGGCTGCACCCATATTATAATTTTTTGCCCG
>NW_026082714.1:0-1212 GCF_006386435.1 Epinephelus moara | reverse complement strand
ATTGGTATGAAAACTGGTTCAGGGCATATTCGTCCATTTATGAATAAATATGGAGTGGAAACGCTCATGCATGTGCACCAAGTTCCTGTGTTGACATCCTGTCGCTAGGCTACATCTTCTTCTTCTTTTTCTTCTTCTTCTACTGTTTAATGGGGACCCAATGCAGCCCTCTATGTCAGAGTACAAAAGTTACCCAGGCCATGGCCCCCCTGGCCCCCCCGGTTCCGCGGTCTACGGAATAATCTAAATATAATAAAAAAAATAGAATAATAGAAAATCTTGAAGCACAAAATACAATACAATATCAAAAGATAGACCAAAATATATTTACAAAGTTTCTTATATATATATATTATATATCTATATATCGATATATATATATATATATATATATATTTTGGTCTATCTTTTGATATTGTCTTATCCTGCCTGGATAAGCATCTCCCTTTGCTAACTTCTCACTACAGCAATATAGCTGCTCAGTTTCAACAATGTTGGACTGAAAAAAGCATGCATGCAGGCTGAAATTCAACCATGCTGATCTGTCGGGAGATGAGTAAGAAAAAGTACAAATAATACATGCAATTAGCTAAGTTATGAATGGAGGAAATTCCGTAAGCCGCTAGGCTTATTTAGGTAATGTAAACATACTTGAGGTAATAAGGGGTGATCAGCAAAGAATCGATACAATATCTTATTGTGATGATACTCGTGATTTACACTCCTAATATAAGCTATAGGCAAATTCAAAAAGTACTACAGCAGCAGATATCTAACCAGATATGTGGGCAGTTTCCATAGGCAATTTCTTGGTACCCCAGAGCTCCCAGGCTGTTCTCACTCCCAACTTGCCAAATACCACCACTTTGTCAATGTTTTCAGCATCAGATAGTAATATCAAGAGGCATATTTTGTGGTTGTATGATACACACAGTACAACAGCTATTTCTGACACTGAGGGCTGCACAATATTGGGAAAAATGAACATTGCGATTTTTTTGCCCCCAGCGATATATATTGAGATTTATATAGTTTTTTAAGGATGCATTATTTTCCACCAGATGACTTCAGTAGCTCTACTTAGTGAGAATTAATCATTCTGTAATTATTAGGCTGATATTGCTTTGAATGCAACAGCATAAAATGTGCTGAAAATAGGCATTTGTTCAGTGAAGCCACCATCTCTCTCAGTGTTTCCCCTATATGCAACTA
>NW_026082713.1:6022-8141 GCF_006386435.1 Epinephelus moara | reverse complement strand
GTGGCCAACCGCCGTTAAACTCCATGAAGAAGTACACATAGTATATTATGACTTTTTTTCATGATTTGATCACGACATGCTGAAGTATGACTTTTTTCATAATTTTGGACAACATGCTAAAGTATGACATTTTTTCATAATTTTGGACGACATGCTACACTATGACATTTTTTTCATAATTTTGGACAACATGCTATACTATGACATTTTTTTCATAATTTTGGACGACATACTATACTATGACTTTTTTTTCATAATTTTGGATGACATGCCATACTATGACTGTTTTTTCACAATTTTGGACGACATGCTATACTATGACATTTTTTTCATAATTTTGGACGACAGGCTAATACTATGATATTTTTTCATCATTTTGGACGACATGCTACACTATGACATTTTTTTCATAATTTTGGACGACATGCTATACTATGACTGTTTTTTCATAATTTTGGACGACATGCTGTCCTATGACATTTTTTCATAATTTTGGACGTCATGCTATACTATGACATTTTTTCAGGATTTTGGACGACATAAAATATATATATACTTTGACATTTTTTCAGAATATTGGACGACATGCTATACTATGAGATTTTTATTATAATTTTGGACTACATAGTATACTATGACATTTTTTATAATTTTGGACGACATACTATACTATGATTTTTCTCAATAATTTTGGACGACATACTATAGTGTTTTTTCATAATTTTGGACGACATGCTATACTATGACATTTTTATTATAATTTTGGACGACATGCTATACTATGACATTTTTATTTTAATTTTGGACGACATGCTATACTATGACATTTTTTCATAATTTTTGATGACATGCTATACTATGACATTTTTTCATAATTTTTGATGACATGCTATACTATGACATTTTTTTCATAATTTTGGATGACATACTATACTATGACATTCTTATTATAATTTTGGACGACATGCTATACTGTGACATTTTTTCATAATTTTGGACGACATAATATACTATGATTTTTCTCAATAATTTTGGACGACATACTGTACTATGACATTTTTTCATAATTTTGGACGACATGCTATACTTTGACATTTTTTCATAATTTTAGACGACATACTATACTATGACATTTTTTCATAGTGTTGGACGACATGCTATACTATGACAGTTTTTCATAATTTTGGACGACATACTATATACTATGACTTTTTTTCATAGTGTTGGACGACATGCTATACTATGACATTTTTTCATAATTTTGGATGACATAATATAATATGACTTTTTTCGATGATTTTGGACGACATACTGTACTATGACATTTTTTCAGAATATGGGACGACATGCTATACTATGACTTTTTTTCATAATTTTGGACGATGTGCTATACTATGACATTTTTTCAGAATTTTGGACGACATGCTGTAGTACTACATTTTTTCATAATTTTGGACGACATACTATACTATGACATTTTTTCATGATTTTGGACGACATGCTATACTATGATTTTTCTCAATAATTTTGGACGACACACTATACTATGACATTTTTTCATAATTTTGGATGACATACTATACTATGATTTTTCTCAATAATTTTGTACGACATACCATACTATGACATTTTTTATTAAAATTTTGGACGACATGCTATACTATGACATTTTTATCATAATTTTGGACGACATGCTATACTATGACATTTTTTCATGATTTTGGACGACATAAAATATATATATACTATGACATTTTT
Organism: Epinephelus moara; assembly: GCF_006386435.1. Taxonomy (NCBI): domain Eukaryota; kingdom Metazoa; phylum Chordata; class Actinopteri; order Perciformes; family Serranidae; genus Epinephelus; species Epinephelus moara. The sequence continues at coordinate 6,383 of NW_026082713.1, read as the reverse complement.
TCAGAATATTGGACGACATGCTATATTATGACATTTTTTTCATAATTTTGGATGACATGCTATACTATTACATTTTTTCATAATTTTGGACGACATGCTATACTATGACATTTTTATTATAATTTTGGACGATATGCTATACTATTACATTTTTTCATAATTTTGGATGACATACTATACTATGATTTTTCTCAACAACTTTGGACGACATGCTATACTATGACATTTTTATTATAATTTTGGACGACATGCTATACTATGACATTTTTATTATAATTTTGGACGTTATGCTATACTATGACATTTTTTTCATAATTTTGGATGACATGCTATACTATGACATTTTTATTATAATTCTGGA
>NW_026082713.1:0-2641 GCF_006386435.1 Epinephelus moara | reverse complement strand
ATTTTTTCATGATTTTGTATGATATGCTATACTATGACATTTTTTCATTATTTTGGACAACATTCCACACTGTGACATTTTTTCACAATTTTGGACGACATGCTATATTATGACTTTTATTCATGATTTTGGACGATATGCTATACTATGACATTTTTTCATGATTTTGGACGACATGCTATACTATGACTTTTTTTCATGATTTTGGACGACATGCTATACTATGACATTTTTTCACAATTTTGGACGACATGCTATACTATGACCTTTTTTGATGATTTTGGACGACATACTATACTATGACATTTTTTCATAAGTTTGGACGACATGCTATATCATGACCATTTTTTATGACTTTGGACGACATGCCATAGCATGTCATGAAAAGGTCATAGTACACTATGACCTTTTTATGACACTTTTGTACCACACAGTACTTTGCCATTTTTATCATACCTTTATTGACATACTTTACTTTGACAGTTTCTAAGTTTCTACGATAGTCTTAACTCCTGATCAGCCCTATGTAAAAGTGCGTCCTGACTGTATAAATCAACTCGGTCCTCACATATGCATAACAACAAGATCACAGAGACACACACACACACACACACACACACACACACATAGATGTGAAATTCCTGACACACTCTTCTCTCCAATGTGTCCTATAATAACCCCACACTATTTGGGGCATCAGTATCATAACAAGGTTCAAGTGAATTGCGTAACTTCAACTTTTCCATACAGACTTCTATACACACATTGAAGTTGAAAACTCTGCAGATGCATGGCCAGTGTACAGTCAGAGTTGAACATAGAGGATTTGTTCATGAGCTGGGCAGTGCAGAGGTGGGGGCAGTCAGGACCTCCTCTTCAGTAGCAAATAGGAAGCTGTTTGTGCTGGTGGGCTGTTCCCAGACCTGCTTCATATTCCTTGTATGACAAAAATAGATTCCCTACTTTTCCAGCACCAGATTAAAGTGACAGAGGGGAGGGAAGAAGAACAAGGAGATGAAAAAGAAGAAGAAGACCTTTGAACTTGCATAGAGGCATATATCAAATAAGGTTTTTCTCAGAATCACTATGTAACTACAGTTGTTAGAGCAAATACATAGAAACAACACATCATGTAAAAGTGTGGTGAGGTAAAGAGGAGGCCAACAACTGCAGTGTTAGCCATTTTATTTTTTTGTTCATAATAAAACAAAGACACTACTCATACAAAAAAATCATACTGTTGATTGTAAAACTCATGATTGAATACTGAACCTGAGCACTTTCGTCACCGTCACTGTTTGGATATCAGCTCTTTGTCATGATTTGTTGTTTTCCTTCAGATGAATGCACCACACTGGTTGCATAAGAAACATAAAACACACTAGTAGTATCCTACAGTATTGCAAAGCAGGTCAATACATCTCCACACTGCTGTGGTTCGTTCGTCTTTGGTCCAAACATCTGGAGATCACATCTTGACTCTCGAACATATTGTAGTATTATTCTATATACATTTCCTTTGGTATGTCCAGCATCTAGATTACATATACAGAATAAGCATGCAGAAAACTCGGACACCAAATGTTGTACTTACTAACACACACGAGCACACACACAGGCACACACTCACACCAGTTAACAAAGTTAAAGCTAGGCAATTGGGCATACTATTAAACTAAGTGTAAAAGTAAAAGGTATGCTTATTTCACAGTGATATCCACAGCTGGATGCCCTGAGATTTAAAACACTAAACAAACAAAACAGAGTTGAACATAATAAAAAGGTGACCTTAAAATGAAAAATAAGGTTCTTCTTTATTAGAACATTCTGTTGTTTGTATCATGGAAATAAGATAAAATTGAATCTGGAAGCTTTAATACTATATGTTCCAGAAAGAGCGGCACATCATGTCCTTCATTCATGATTACTGTTTCAGAGAGGTAAATAAATCACAGTGCATATGTTTAGTACAACTTGGGTCTTATTTTTGCAGGTGTTTTTCTATCTGTCCTAACAACATTGTATTCATAATCTGAGATAAAAAGATAACAATTAAACAGCAGAATCATTACCCAAACTGTATGATATTAACATTCGTAACATTTTCTGGTTTAACTTTGACCGATCGAAGGCCCCAATCACACAGAGGCGTACCGTACTGCCTTTTTTTTATAATAATTGAATGCCACCAGTAAAAAAAAACTTTTTGCACCTTTGAATTGTTACCACGCAACCATGCCAACACCTCCTTACCCTAACTTTGTGTAGTCAATCTACCATCCATCCATTTTCATCCAGTTATCTTGGGCCGGTTCATGGGGGCAGCAGGCCAAGCAAAGGACCCCAGACGGCCCTCGCCAGCTCCTCCTGGGGGACCCCAAGGTGTTCCCAGGCCAGATGAGATATGTAATCCCTCCAGCATGTTCTGGGTCTGCCCCGGGGCCTCCTACAAGTGTGATGTGCCTGGAACACCTCCAAAGGGAGGCGCCCAGGAGGCATCCTGATCAGATGCCCGAACCACCTCAACTGACCCCTTTCAACGTAAAGGAGCAGCCGCTCTACTCCGAGCTCCCTCCGGATGTCCGAGCTCCTCACCCTATCTCTAAGGCTGAGCCCAGTCCCCCCACGGAGGAAACTCATT
>NW_026082712.1:0-3000 GCF_006386435.1 Epinephelus moara | reverse complement strand
CATGCAGTTGGCTGTTCACAACGGCGTTCTGAGCCAGTGTGCCATCTTGGATGTGGTGACAGTAGGCGAAAAAATAGTTGGACACTTTAAACACTCACCACTTGCCTACCTGTGCCTGTAAGCTGTGCAGATCCAGTTGGTGATGAAACCAAAAAGGATGTAGCAATATGTTACCACTCTCTGGAATAGTACTTTATACACAATGAAAAGCCTGATGGAGTTCATTTCAAATAAGGGGATTTTTTTTAAATTTGATATTCTTTTGATAGTTTAACTAAGTCCTTTAAAGCCCAACTTCAGCAACGGTGATATGTTCATGTCTGACAATTTATTCGCTGTTGAAGTTGAGTCTTATTTAACTTTTTGTAGCTCAGAAAAGCACCAGTGTCAGTCCCTCATTAATGAGTGCTACTTTTGTTGAATTAATATATATATTGTCATGGTCTTTGACAGTCTCTGCCTCTATATCCAACGTAGAGTTCATAGTTTTCAGTTACTGTAGTTAACATCAATGTGCCGAGCACTTATTTAGAGAGAGGATGCTTCTGAGGCAAATTTACATTTAAATTCTCTCAGTCAGGTTGCCCTTTTGTCCCTTTCATAGTTACCTGAGTAAACCAAGAATGTGTAACAATGAAAGACTTCAGAACAGCTTCTTATGCCAAACTGTGAGCCTGCAACATATATGCTGTCTCACATAAAAAGACTTATGATGAATATTGGGCTCCTGGACATTTTGCACTTTACCTCCATTACTTACGGACTGTTGCAATAGGTTTTCTAATGACTGTTGCACTGTTGTTACTAAAAAATATTTATTTTTTTAAGAATTACACAAAAAATTAACTACCAGTCATTCTATTTTCACAGCATGGTTCCCTTTTGAATTACAGTAAAACACAAACACTTTGGTTAAAACATAGTGGAAAAAAAACCTGCATTGATTTATTGGTCGATTGATAACATTTTACTCACATATAAGTTACCTAAACATTAGGTTAACCTGAACTATCATAATGTCCTCATGGACAGTTTTATTATGGTAATGCTAGCGCTGGCTAGCTATCTTGGTTAGCAAAGTGCATCTATAATTAACATTAAGTGGGATGCTTGTGCTAGTGAAAATCTGACTCAAAACAAAAATGTACTTGTATGTACAGCTGACTCCTTAGTGTGTCTTACAGTACAAGAGACGACTAAACAAGACATTTTAGGCAACCTATCTTTAATGACCTGAAAATGCAGTCAAGGGTCAAAGTTTAAAGGGACATTGTGTAACATTTTCAGTTGTTTGTTGGCAAAAATTGATGTCTGCATTCATAAATATGTCATCACTGGTGTACTATTACCTCCACCAATAATCTGACTTATTCTTGTAAAAGGAGAATTTCGGATTTGTTTATACATTGTGCGGGTAAGTCGTCTGTGGGGTTCCATTACGTTTCGCCATCTTGAGAATACACCCGCCAGCAAGGGACATACAGCACCGCCTTCGGCGTTTTCGTTGAGAGCCAGGCCAACACTGCGTGACTGAGGAGCCGAAGGAGAGGAGCAAGAGGCGCTTCGCTACTACCCTGAAACAAAGTCCCACTCTTTGAGCATAATGCAGGATCATGCATATGCAGCATCATGGGAGACGGAATTCTTGTCGCCAAGAAAGCGCAAAAGGGAATAGAAAAGGCAGCGTGACCGGCGAATTAAAAAAACGAAGGCCCACATCGGGGTAGCCTTTCCCAGGTAGAGAGAGCTGCTGAGGGAGAATGGTAATGCAATCATAGGCCAGCGCCGCTGTTGGCTGTTAGCCACTGTTAGCGGCCAGTCGCTAACAGCCTCATCCCTCTCCTCGCATCACTGCGCCGCTGTTAGCTGTTAGCCGCTGTTAGCGCTGGCCTGTGAATGTATTACCTTTCTCCTTCAGCAGCTCTCTCCACCTGGGAAAGGCAACCCCAATGCTGACCCTTGTTTTTTTTAATTCGCCAGTCACGCTACCTTTTTGATTCCCTTTTGCACTTTCTTGGCGACGAGGATTCCGTCTCCCGTGATGCTGCATAATACATGATCCTGCATTATGCTCAAAGAGTGGGACTTTGTTATGCGGCAGTAGTGCCACTGGCCACTAACAGCTGTTAGCGGCGCAGTAATGCGAGGAGAGGGATGAGGTGTGTGAGGTTGAGCCACTTGTCAGTTGTCAAAGGACAAGACCTGATTGGTTTATTTCAATTTACATCCGCCCCAACAGTCCTACGTTGTAAACACAGCCAGCATGGTGAGGAGGGGGTTTGTCAACTCGCGTCGCGTGGCGTCTGTGTAGGAGACTGAATGAATACTCCATGTAGTATCGGATGACATGGTTTCATCAGTGTTATCATAGCTTTTTGGTACACAGTGGCTACAGTTGTTGCAATACGTGTTTGAAACAGTGAGGCGCTAGAGTGCGCCATCTGTTTGAATGCAATATATGATTTCAACGTTAGATAGGAGAAATTCCTACACACTGTGGCTTTAAAGATATCACTGAGGAAAACAAGGTTGACGTGATGTTGTTGAATCAGGGAATCCATGTGGATACCACAGATCCTAATTGACTTTACATTGGCATTGTTTCCGTGGTACTGGCACATAATTTCAACCCATTACGTGCTGCCACCACGGAATGCGGTGTTAAGAGGTCGTGGTCATTTCACGTATTTCTGTGAGATCAGGCTGTGAAGAGAACAATGAGGGATTACTTACATATAATTATGGTGACTATGATGACATTTTTAGAGGTGCGCTGGGTGGGTCGAGACGGAGGTCTTAAAAGCCCCATTACACTAAACGGTTCCAGGCCATGGATAAACCCAGAGTCTTCTTTGTATCTAGGAGAAAAAAACAACGCAACATGCTTGTAAAAGCTAAAGTAGATGGTTTACATGACTCAAGTTGGCAGAGTAAGTCTGTAAATTTATCTGAAATATTAAAATTGTGACTTTGGACAGATTGCATTTACATTTAGTTGCT
>NW_026082711.1:0-1908 GCF_006386435.1 Epinephelus moara | reverse complement strand
CCTGAGAAGTTCCACTCCAAGTATGAGCCAGCGTCACACACACTTGCAGTGAAGGTACTGTCTGTTTGACTGTTTTCAGTGTGTTTTTTGTTTTTGTTCAGTATTTGAATACGTTTCATGAGGTATGAAACCCAGGAACAAAAATGACTGTGCTTTCTTTCAGTTGTATCAGGCTAACACAGAGTACAGTAGTATTAAGGGATGTCACATGAAAAGCTCTTTACGAAAGAGTCTCTCTTTTCTGATGCATTTGAAGAGTTTCACATTTTGAACTCAAGACACTTTTATTTATTTATCTCTTAGGACTCAACAGCAGTGTCAGAAGTGCAGGAGTTCTTCAAAAAGCACATGATCCCTCTGGTGGGCCACAGGAAACCAAGCAATGATGCCAAGCGGTACACCAAAAGACCCTTGGTGGTGGTGTACTATGGAGTTGACTTCAGCTTTGACTACAGGAAAGGTGAGTTTGTCATGTTTAGGTTAATAGGTTTGGGGTTTTAGGAGTATGAAGTTGACTCTGCACTGTCCTTAATGAGTTTAGTTCTGCACTGCGTATCTTGGGGGAAAATGTAATGCAGCTGTTTACAGGATGTCCACAGGGTCTTTAAAAAAGTTATTAAAACAATTTATTAGAAGTACTTCAGAAGTATTTAAAAGTCTATTTATGACATACTATACTATGACTTTTTATTGCATACTATATCAGTGGTTCTCGGACTTTTTTTACTGCAGTCTACAATTGCATTGAAGATAGGAGTATTGAATGTAAAATGTATCGTCTTACATCTATATATTTCATTAAACTTAATATAGTATAATTGTGTTAGGGTTTTTTTTTTGTTTTTGTTTTTTTCAATTAACATTTTTTTTTAAAGTCACCTACACGCTGCAGTACTCTGAAGTACCCCCAGGGGGACCCATAGCTCTATGTGGGAAACAATGTACGATACAATTACTTTTTTTAATCACATTTATTTATGACACACAACATTATAAATATCTATTATATATATTTTTTTTTTTGACATACTGTACTATGACTACTTATACTTTTAATGGCATATTTTACTTTAAATATTTTTATAATATACTTTACTATGACTTTTTATAATAACACTTTTAATGACATACTATAGCAATTTTTGTAAAACATTTTTTATGACTTTCTGTACTATGACTTTTTATATTTTTTTATACATACTATACAAATACATGTTTTCCTACTTTTTGTATGATATACTAAGACTCTTTTGCATTTTGTTATGACATACTATACTTATATATTTTTTTGTGACACACTACACACCGACATTTTTCCTTCTTTTTTATGATATATTATACTAAGACTTTTTTTTATATAACATACTATTCTAAGATATATTTTTTTATGACATACTATGCTTGGACATTTTTTTTTCTACATTTTTTGTGCCATACGTTACTGGGTGATTTTTTTTTTTTTTTCTACAATTTCTATGAAATACTATACTGAGACATTTCTTCCACATTTTTTTATGACCTACTACACTAACACATTTTTTATACTTTTTTTTATAACATACTATTCAAAGATATATTTTTTATGACATACTATACTAACACATTTTTCAATTTTTGTGATATACTGTACTGAGACATTTTGTTCTCCATTTTGGTATTCTACATTTTGGTACGACATGCTATACTAAGACATTTCTTTCTACATTTTGTCCTGACATACTATATACTAAGACATTTTTTATGACATAGTATAGTACCACATTTTTTTCTACTTTTTATGACATACTATACCAAGACATTTATTCCTGCATTTTTTCAAAACCTACTATACTGAGACATTTTTTTCTACTTTTTTAATGACATACTATACTAAGGCATTGTTTTCTACTTTTTTGTAACATACTTTTT
>NW_026082710.1:0-3207 GCF_006386435.1 Epinephelus moara | reverse complement strand
AGCGCGAGAGAGAGAGAGAGAGAGAGAGAGAGAGAGAGAGAAGGAGAGAAGGTGCTCAGTGTATTATAGGAGGTCCCCCGGCAGACTAGGCCTAAGTCAGCCTAACTGGGGGCTGATACAAGGCAATCCTGAGCCATCCTTAACTATAAGCTTTATCAAAGAGGAAAGTCTTAAGTCTAGTCTTGAATGTGGAGACGGTGTCTGTCTCCGGGACCGCAACAGGAAGATGATTCCACAGGAGAGGAGCCTGATAGCTGAAGGCTCTGGCTCCTGATCTACTTTTGGAGACTTTAGGGACCACGAGTAACCCTGCATTCTCAGAGCGCAGTGTTCTGGTGGGATAATATGGCACTATGAGCTCTCTAACATATGACGGAGCCTGACCATTTAGAGCTTTATAAGTTAGGAGAAGGATTTTAAATTCAATTCTGGATTTTACAGGGAGCCAGTGCAGAGAAGCTAAAACAGGAGAAATATGATCTTGTTTCTTAGTTCCTGTTAGTACATGTGCCGCTGCATTCTGAATTAGCTGGAGAATTTTTAAAGACTTATTAGAGCTACCTGATATATAGGGAGTTACAGTAATTCAGCCTAGAGGTAACAAAAGTGTGGGCTAATTTTTCTGCATCTTTTCAGGTCAGGATATGCCTAATTTTCGCAATTTTACGCAGATGAAAAAATCCAGTCCTTGAGATTTGTTTTAAATGAGAATTAAAAGACAAATCTTGGTCAAATATGACTCTGAGGTTTCTTACAGTAGTGCTAGAAGCCAGAGCAATGCCATCTACAGAAAATATGACATCAGATAAAGAGTCTCTGAGTTGTTTGGGGCCAAGAACAATAACTTTAGTTCTGTCGGAATTTAACATAAGGAAATTGGTGCTCATCCAGGTTTTTATGTCCTTAAGGCAATTTCGAAGTTAAGTTAATTGATTAGTTTCTTCTGGCTTCATCGATAAATACAATTGTGTATCATCCGCCTAACAATGGAAATTTACAGAGTGATTTCTAATGATGTTACCTAAAGGGAGTGTATATAGAGTGAATAGGATTGGTCCGAGCACAGAACCTTGTGGAACTCCAAAACAAACTTTCGTACGTAAGGATGATTCATCGTGAACATGAACAAACTAATACGTAAGGATGATTCATCGTGAACATGAACAAACTAAAAATGATCAGATACATAACAACATTTAAACCAGCTTAGTGCAGAACCTTTTAAGCCAGTTAAATGTTCCAGTCTCTGTAGCAGCATTTCATGGTCAATTGTGTCAAATGCGGAACTAAGATCTAATAAAACAAGTACAGAGACAAGTCCTTTGTCTGAGGCAATCAGAAGAGTATTTGTAATTTTTACTAGTGCTGTCTCTGTGCTGTAGTGCACTCTAAATCCTGACTGAAATTCCTCAAATAAATTATTATCATGGAGAAACTCACACAGCTGGTCTGCAACTACTTTTTCAAGGATTTTTGAAGGAAAGAGAAGATTAGATGTTGGTCTGTAGTTGGCTAACACCTCTGGATCCAGGGTGGGATTTTTTAGGAGAGGTTTAATTACAGCTACCTTAATACCTCAAGAATCAACCAACTTACTGGTTTAAATTGATGAAGTATTGATCATTATTATGTACAATATGATGTTTAGAAGACTATTTTGTTGTTTATAGAGTATGCATTAGGCATACAAATTCTGTTGTGTGCAATGAAGATTTGACAGTTAGATTTAAATTTCAAAGCAGATATGAAAGTCATTCATATCGCATGTCCTTGTATGATTTTTCATCTGATCGAGACCTACAAGTTGTCAGCATGGTACAGCTTATGTACATTACTTTTTTTCCCAAATTTCAGTAATTACCATTGTTTAATGCCTTTGTAATTTGTGATAATAGTTTTCTGTTTCATTGAATTTTAAATAAACCCACCATGATTAGAGAGTACTGAGTACATTTTTCAGTCACTACAAAACGCTTTTGTCTGGTTTATTTCAGATTTACCGTATGCCTTGTAATGAATCTAAGAGGAACCTTTGGTGAATTAGTGTTTTTCAGTGTGATAATGAATATCAGAAAAAAATACACCAGAGAGCACAAACTGTAATATCTGTTGTTCAATCCTTCATTGTCAAATATTAAATGATGGCAACATTTGTTCTATTATTTATGTTGTTGATTAAAGCTGACATAGAAATAGCATTGTAATTAATTACAAATTCTAGCAAAGCCATCGATGTGTTTCTGCATTATTACAATACTATACATGTTGGCTATTGCTTAAATTTTGACCTGATATACACCATAAACAACATCAACAAATTTAGGGAATGATTTATGAATAGCTTAATTAAAAAATGCTTTTATTTCAACAATGTTATTATCCATCAACAACACCAGGAAAATATGTAAAACAATGTGATACAAGGGATTAATAAAATAATGTGACAGTACAGCTGTAGATCAAGGAAAGGGTGAACTTAACTGTTACAAGTCAACTTTGCAAAATGAAAAGAGGTGGTTTAATTTCCAGTGTAACATACTGTAAGTTTAGTAACAACTGGAATTATTGTGAAAATGGTTGACATAAGAAACCACAATATAAAAACAATACTCAATGTATAGCTCATAGTGCTGAGTGCAGCAGTCTCTTCACTCAATAAAGTCCAAATCCTAGTATGGGTGAAGGAATAAAAGCTGCCTTTTCAACTAAAGTGAGAATAGTGCAACAGCTATTGTAGCAGTCCCTACACAATGGAGGTGTAAAATATATAGGAGCCATTTTTCATTTTAAGTCGTTGAGTGTGAAACAGTTTATATGTAGCAAGCTCACAGTTTGGGGCAAGAAGTGGTTCTAAAGTGATTTCATGTTCGCAGATTCTTGGTGTACTTTGGTCACTATGAAAGAGACAATAAGGTAAGCTGACAGTGTTTGAATGTAAATTTGCCCCAGTAACATCCTCTCTCTAATTAAGTGTGTTCTTGGAGCACCAAAATTAAATTAACTATAATTATTTATAAGAAATAAACTCAACTCTGATCTCTAATGTTTTAAAGTAGTTATAATTTGTTACAGCTGACATAGGGGCAGAGAGTGTCAAAATAAGACTAAAGGGAAAATAAGACTAAAGGGAACAGAAGAGGGTGTAGGGAATGAGGAAGAGAAGAGTTGGTAATACCTTTTCAGCACTGTAGCCAGGCTGACTGAGAG
>NW_026082709.1:0-17139 GCF_006386435.1 Epinephelus moara | reverse complement strand
ACTTGTATTGCCTAAGATGCAAAACCATCATTAACGTCAACAACTGTAAATTTTGTGACATGTCATTAATCATTATCAAGACATCTGAAGCAAAGAAATTCACAGAGCCATTTCAGTAATGAACTTTTTTTATTCAGGCTACGTGGTGCATAAAGCATTAAAGCTCAAACAATATTGATATTGCAAAATTATATAAATAAAACTAATTCCTAGTTCAGTAGTGCATTGTTCTGGCAGTCAGTCATTTTATAAAGTGACCCAGTGTCAAAATCAAATGTTTTTATACCAACAATTGGCCAAATAACTGTGTAGTGTGAAAGGAGTTGCTTGTAGCGACGAACCAACAGTGAATTATTACCAACTCTCCCGTTCTGATTTTGTGATACTGTAGTTCCATTTACTCCTACATCCTTTAATCCACTGTGGTTCTGTCAAGACATGTCAACATGCACAGTACTACTCTCCCTGTTACTACAATCAGTCAATAGTTACTGAACAGTCATTATCATACATTAAAACAACAATTTGTCACTGTATCAGGACAGCAGCATGGAGAGCATTTGAAATTCAAGTCCTTCCTTTACGTAAAAAGAGAAAGTATTTTCACTATATAATCACAAAATCATAAATATACTGTATGTAGTGCATTTTGATCACGAACACTTACCCTGCTGCCATTTTACAAAACAAACAAATAAATAAATAAATCAAACAGTGCTGTTGACACCTAAAAGCAGCTGGTATAAATAAATTAAATTATATCATAAAGAGAAAGCACCAAAAACAGGTTTGACAGAAGAGCTGAGACTTTATCCATAGTGATGCAGAGTCAAGGCTCAGCTTTCATTGCACAGTTTAGGGGTCCCAGGATATCCTAATCTGGGGCCTGCTTATCCTGCTTAGACAGAAAAAGAGAGAAAGAAAGAAAAGAGAAAAAAGAGAGAAGATGTAAAAAGAAAGAAAGAAAGAAAAAAATAAAGAAGATAGAAAAAGAAAGAAAGAGTGATAGAAAGAAGAAAGAAGAAAAATGAAAAAAGAAAAAGAAAAGAGAGAGAGAAAGAAAGAAAGAAAGAAAGAGTAGAAGAATGCAGGAAAAAAATAAGAAAAGGGAAGTAAAAGAAAATAATAGAGAAAGAAAGACAGGGAGACAGAAAAAGAAAGTGAAAGAGACAAAAAAAGCAAACATGACATATCAGAACTAAAGACAGAAAGCTAAGTTATCAGTTACAGAATAAGACTGTGGCTGTGTACTGACCGGCTGAGGTCTCTCAGAGGGGGAGACAGGCTGTCAGACTGTGGATGCCCAACAGTAGAAAATGAGAGAGTATTAGTAGTCAGAGTATTGTGTTGGCGTGGTGTAACTGGCAGGTGGTACTCTGTGTCCAGCCCATGAATATTTGCAGATGAGCTCAACTGTCTGTCATCAGTATCCAAATGTCCAGTGAGAATATCGACAGGTGCAGGTTGTCTGTAACCTTCTAGTTCCTCTCCGTGGACGGCTGCTTCTTCATGTGCGTAAGCAAGGTTGTTGAAATCTCCTAAAGAAGTACAAGAGTATGGGGTTATTGGACAATCACATGGGTTCACCAGTTCACATCGTCCACCAGTTGGAAGATCGGCAGTTCAATCCTTGGCTCCTCCAGTTTGCATGTCGAAGTATCCTTGGGCAAAATACTAAACCCCAAATTGCTCCTAATGGCTCCTGATGGTTACATTGGTGTGTCGGTGTGTGTGAATGGTTACTGAGTAGAGGGTGGCACCCTGCATGGTAGATGCGGCCACCAATGTGGGTGTGAAGATGACATGTAGTGTAAAAGTGCTTTCGAGTGGTCAGAAGACTAGAAAGGTACTATACAAGCCCAGTCTATTTACCATTAATCATTAATTGATTGACATTAGCTGCGTCACTATCCTGCCTCATGATCACTGCTCATTGCCCAGCTGACATATAAAATCTAATCACATTGGTAAAACACGTGCCAATGTATGCAATGTGACAGGTGGTGAGAATTACCACAGACTTTGCAGTTTGCCCTCAGCTTGATGAAGTGTTTTAAAATCATAAAACCAAACCAACACAAATAATAAAACACTCCACTCCTATCAGTGTTGTTTCAAGCAGCGGCAGGTTGCTGTTTCTCATAAAATGTTGTCATATACTCATTGTCCACTACCTGCTCAACAGCAGACAGATACAGTTAGAGACTAGCTGGTAAATACAGCAGAGCATTTAGTGGCTGAAGAGACAGATTTTTCTCAGGGTAGATGGAGACCAAACCAGAGCTTAAAGAAGTTAAATACTGAACTTACATTCATCAGGTAGACACGAACAAGTGGAGGATAATATTGCTCTGTGTCTGCCCAAAGTGTAAATAAGCAGCTATTTGCTAACGCAATGACTTTAGAAGGCAATAGCATATGAATGTTGTGTTTACAGCATGTTCCACTGGCGCCATCTGACCGCAACAAAAAATAACAAAAATCTATTGATGCAGCTTTACGATATCATACTGTGCCCACCCATGAAATGTGCAGAAATGTTCTCCCACTTAACTGCATTTTCAATGACCAGCTGAAATGCTTTTTGGATAGTCTGTGCACCATATTTACTTTTTTCCCAACCCTTAGCACCTGTAAAAATGCAAAAGGAAACCCGTTAAACCACTTTGTCGGCTTTTCTTTATAGTATGAGAGCTTTCCAAATGAACTTCAGAGCCTTAAGGAACAGGTCACCCTAAATACAAAAACAAATTGGTCCTCTTACCTATAGTGCTTTTTATCAGTTTAGATAGTTTTGGTGTGAGTTGCCAAGTGTTGGAGATAGCAGCCATAGAGATGTCTGCCTTCTCTCCAATATAATGGAACTAGATGGAACTCAGCTTGTGGTGCTCAAAGAAAAAAAAAGGGGCTTGTGCTTGTGACAGCACAGTCCTATTTACTGGAGTAGTCAATAACATTTTTATTGCATAAGAATCTTCTGAGAAGTTGTTTTAAGTTCTAAAACCAGCCGCCGGCGATTTAACCAGTTGCAGATGACACCATCAGCTGGCTCGAATTCACACCGCTGCAACTTTTCTCTGAAATGTTCTGAAACAGTTTTGTCTCATTGCGAATCATTGGTCTGAAATGGGCTTAAGGGGAGGAGTCGAAGTCTTTGTTTACAATTTATTTTCAACATTGAGTGTAGTCCTTAAGTGCCTCATCCACTGAACACCACAGGATGGAGACTGTAACACTGCAGGTACTACACTGCCCCTCTGGACTAAAGCAATCATTTCACATCCCACTCACTGTTCATCTTGCTACTTCAGGTTGTGATCAGCAGTAACATTACAAATTAGCATAGTTTGTTCATGAAAATTCAGTTATTGATTTGTGGACAGGATAGCTATTGTTGTTGTTAAACATAGTGTCAAATTACATTTACTGTTTGTCAACTGTCTGCAATGTTATTGGCTTTGAATCTTGCTAGCATAACCTTAGCTTTCTGGCTAATAGTTGAGCCAAAGGGTTTTATGAGCCAAGCAGATGAGAAATATCTCCTGTTGCTAAGTCATATCTGAGCTTCGTCCTATTTAATGAAGTAGTCAGTAACATTTTCATTGGATGAGAGCCTTCTGAGAAATTCATTTGTTTAAATTGTATTTTAAATGATTGTAGGTTGTCTTTAACCATTTAGTGCACAATGATTGTTCCAAGTAGTAGGTAAACCTTCAGGTGTTACCAGGGAAACTGAATTATGGCTTGTGAAATATTTTAGATTTTGACTGTAAAAAGTATGAAAATATAAACAAATATTCTTTTAATTTCTTTGGTAAGTGACCATAGTATAAGTGGGATAATGCCCTTCCAAGTGTCCATTATCAGTTTTTAGAGGACTTGCGAGTTCAGACAGTTCATGCCTCCACATCAGCCATTAAAAACTGATAATGGACACCTCATCGGGCTAAATCCCTTACTTACTTTGTCTCTCATTTTTCCTCATACCTGTAGTGCTATTTATCTAGATTGTTTTGGTGTGAGTTGTTGAGTGTTGGAGAAATCGTCTATGAAGATGTCTGATTGCTCTCCAATATAATGGCGCTAGATGGCATCCAGCTTGTGGTGCTCAAAGCGTAAAAAAAATACATTTCAAAAACTCAGCAGCAATGTTTATTTTCAGAAATGAATCTGTTATTTGAGATAATCCACAGACCTTGTTGTGAGCTGTTTTATGTAGAAACTATTTTCTTTCTACTGAACTACACCCACCAACTGTGTCACCACACAGAAGGAAGGGTGCATCTACTCAAGGATGAGGGGCTCATGACAGCGTGAGATGTAAACATCAATGGCGTCCTCCTCAGCTGAGCTGTAATGTTAGATAGCTCAGTGGTGCTAGGTGAGCCAGCAATAGATGCACACTTCCTTCTGCGCAGTGATTTGGTAGGTGGGTGTAGTGGTGGGTCTGTTGGAGTGAAGGCAGACACCTCTGTGGCTGGTATCTCCAACACTCACCAGCTCACACTGAAACAATGTAAACTAAAAATAGCAGGTAAGAAGAAAAATATGTATATTTGATTTCGGGGTGAACTGTCCCATTGAGTCCTTCCTCTGCACATTCACAGAGGACAAGGAAACATAAAACATATTCAAATCCAGAGCCAGCAGCAAGTCAGTGTGACATGATGTAAATTTTCTTATTTCAAACAAAACATTTTGTTTGTTATCATATTTTGCGTGTGTTGTATTTTTGAGTTTGCAACAGCTAAAGTGCCTAAAACAGACCTTGCCTCACTTAAGACATGAAATACACAACTGTAACACTGCAACATCCAGAACGCAGGAAAAAAACTGGTTTGTGTGTGTGTGTGTGTGTGTGTGTGTGATAAATAAATTACCTGTATTGTCAATGTCACTGTTGGATCTGGACCACTCAAAGTCCTCATTCAGCCACTGGTTCACCAGTTGCTCTTGAATGTCCCTTCTCCTGTAGACACACCAAAGCAGGTTTCATCATATCTTTACAGAAGAAACATTCATAATGTGGTATTCAAAATATGAATAAAATTGAAAATACCTAAATAAATAAAAGCCAATACTCATATTATGAAATGTTTTTATCATATAAGTGACACAATGCCAAAAATACATGATACATGAAAGACACCTGATTTTTCAACACATTTTCAATCTGACCTTGTCACATATCGACATTTGGTCATGGACTTTGCATGTCAAGAAAGAACGTGTAAGGTACCCTGGGTGTGTCGGTAGTGAACGTTCTGGGATGCTGTGTCAACTTCAGCCTATTACATGCATTATCTGTTTTCAAAATACACTTCCATTTTCACAGGAAATGTACAGTTTGCAGACAGTCTCTTTCAAAATAAACACACTACGTCAGTACAACACCAGGAATTGACGTAATTTTTTCCTTCAACAACAAACGCACGTACATGGCTGGGTTTAGGCAAGAAAAGCACACAGTTGGGTCTAGGAAAAAAGAGCAAGGTTTGGCTATACATTCACATAGGAAGCGAACATTGGCCTCCTGGGTGAAAGTCAGTGATTGTTGGACTCATCCACGACCCCTCCCACCTGCACCACTTAGATTTCTGCCAGCTTAACTTTATTGGTGTTGGTAACAATAATGGCACCCAACCGCACATCATCACACGGACGTTTTTTTTTTTTTTTATCAGTGTCTGATGCCAGAAATCACTGAACAAGCCCCGGTTTCCGACAACTTTTGCGTGAGACTGGATTTGACTGACCAATGAATGGAAAACCTATGTAGATATACCTAAAAATAAAGATGACAGAGCTTTTTAAGCTTTGTTGAGGATAACCTTAGCTGAAATTCCAAATGAACAAAAATCTTACATTATCTAATAATCTGCCACCTAAAAACTGACATCTCCTAGTGTGTACACTCTCAGAACTAGACATTACAAAGCCATAGCAGACTGAGGAGGCTGATGATGACGACACTTCTGCTAAACCTAGCATGACATCCCAATAACCATTTTTTTTAATGTTCAATGTTATTTATAACTTGATTATTTCTAAGAAATCTGCACATGGCAACTCCTACCATGGCACTAAAACTCTTGGTCATGGGCTGATGATGTAGGAAGTGAGAATGTCAAAGATGATGGCGTTGGATGTACATAAACACTGCCATTAAACTTAATTTGGGGTTAAGCAAATATGTCCACACATTCTTGTCTAAGATATTGTTTGTATAAAGTTTGAATAATTTTGTTTAAAATGGATTACAATATATAATTATTTTTTATGTTTTAGTTTAGTTAACTGAGCTGAAGTAAACTAGAGTTCAGAAGCATTCTGTCACATCTTTGTATGCTGAAAAACTGCCGGTAATATCCATGTACATCTTACCTCTTGCTTTGCCTTTGTTTGTTCCTCAGTAAGAAAGCAGTCAAGACTCCCACTATCAATAACAGACAAGCAAGGGTCACGCTTATCCCTGCATAGAAAGGAGTCCTGTGTATGGGGAGGCTGCAGTCATCATTCAAGTACCACGTCTCTTCCACATTAAGACACCTGAATCAGGAGGAAGAACAAGGTTAAATTACAGATACTATGAGACAGCAACAAGCAGTGCTTGTTTTCACTCACACTGAGCCTTGTTTGATCTGTCAGTCTAAGGGATCCATAAAATAGGGCCCTGAAATTAAATTGGACCGTATGACAAATAAACCTGGAATTGGTGACACAGGATATGTTATGTATATGTATGTATGTCGCTTTTAGGAAATTTACAGAAATCTTTGGTGATTTAAAATGACTTTAATGTCCAAAAATGTTTAAGGTTTCAATAATGAGGCTAATTTAACCTTCAAATGTTTAATGGCACGGTGACTCTGATGTTTGACTTTTGCCCTTGTGTTTCAGAATTATACTGTACATTGCCAAGCAGCAACCTCCAGGGCTGAAAAATGAGGCCAAAGCAGAAGTGCCAAAAACTGCATTTCCTCTAATGTCCACTTGAGACTGGCTAAAGAAGAGAGTCAATCCCCATAGACCCCCATGGTAAAATGTCCAACTTTACAGCAGAAATAAACATGTTTACAGCCTGGTACAAAAAATGGTTTTGGTCTCTACAGATAATTTCAGCATTGATTACAAATACGGGGGTTGAACCTGTTTAAATGTTATTAAGGCTTAAAGTTATGCATAATTAAGGGCGTGGCCACTTTGAGTCAGGTGGGTGCCGTCGTCTTTTTCAGTCTGTTTTCAGTCAGTGAAAGTTAGTTGTAATGTTTTGGTTGCCTAAAAAAGTTGTGTTCAGCATTTAGTTGTACTGAAAGACTCTCTAAGGGGCTGTACACATTCTACATTTTTTGCGCCCTCAAATTCATTGTTTTCAATGTAGACGCATGGCGGGCGTGCTCAAATGCCAGAGCGATGCTGTAACAGCGCACATGCGTTCACAAGCACTTACTTTTCAGAGCACAACAGCTGTGCCCTGCGATAAACAGAGTTCAAATTTTGGAACGCAGCGTGCACCACATGTCATGTGACGAGGACCTACCAATCACAACCGGCAGATATCCTTCCCTTACTCTGTAAATATCAGTCTGTGGTAAATATAGAGAAGAAGTTGATCATTTTAGTGCAGTGCTACCCAGAGCTTTACATCTGTCCCACAGACAATAATTTTGGCCTAGTACACACCCACAAAACAACACCTGGAAGACGATCAGCTCTACACTCAGGATTTATAGTAAATCGGCTATGGTACTGTTCTGATTATGGTCGCTTAGCAGCCTCAGACGCAACCTGCCTCCATGCCCTTGAAAGTTGGAGTAGAGTTGGCACAGAGTAGCACCCAGTGCCCGACCTTGCGTTTTCCAGGCGGTTAAAGATGCAGCGTGGGCGATGCTCAGTTTTAGTGGTAAGTATTTTGTTTTCATGGTTTTAAGCCTGTTTTTTTCCAGCGAAAATTAGTTAACATAGTTAACTATAGGTATTGTCTTATGTTAACTAATTTTATACAACAGTTATTTCTGACTGAGTAATTTGATTGGACGAGAGGCATTCCATGAGTGCTGATATAGAGTACAACATCACTGGGACATGTAACAGTAAAATCACTCCGCTCACAGGTGTTATAAATAGCCTATAAATACAACCATTAATTAACCAACTGTCACACTCGCTACATTGACGCAAACTGACACTATAACTATACACTATATATTGAATTATCAAAGATCATCTGATGAGGTACTGATGAGGCCATGCCAACATCCAGGTTTGCCAACGTTTCATCAGCCGAACTGGACGAAGTTACACAGTTGCAGATCAATATAAATACAGAGCAGCTTGTGAGTTCAACAGACTGGGGGAACTGTTTTTTTTTCGTGGAGCTACATAACATACTTAAATAATTTATTTCATCACCTTTTGTTAACATTTCCTTACTCAGCATTGCTGTTTAAGCTGTTGTTGAACTGTTGTATAAAAGCAATATCACACTCGAGGTTGTGATGTTGTACTGTATATCGTCACGGCTGTAATTGTCTTCGGCCGAATGACCGAATCACAGCTGTGACGATATACAGTACAACATCACTCCCTCTCGTGTGATATTGCTTAAATATACTTAAAAAATGTTAACATACACTTCTATATGCCATATTAACTATGACTACATGTCACAGATAACCATAACTTTATAGACCTATGCACCGGGCTCACCAAGCTAGCAGCTAGCGTTATGGTTAGCTCCACCCTCTCGTCCAAATATGGGGTGCGTTCAGAAATACTCACGCCGAGTGCTGGAGCACACTCTGGCACACACTGGATGGTTTGTAAATTTGGCGAGCTGTCGCAATGTACCGTTATCCAGACCACCACATGCTCGGAGTGGCAGAGCGCACTCTTAGGACTTTGTCTGGGGAAATGGAGCAGCAGAGCGCAGAGGGGCGTGAATGTGTGATTAACGTAACTTTTCGTTAATTCATGTAGAAATAGAATGCTCTTCGAACAACTACACTCTCATTAAAGTGTAGAGCATCAGATTGGATTTATGAACGCACCCATGGTCACTTCTGGCTCCAAAAATCCAGATGGCGATGGCTGAAATGCTGATCCCAAAGTCCACAAACCAAAAGGAGATGTCACGGTGGCTACACCCATCATTTTAAACAGTCTATGTACATTGAGGGCCATAATCTAAAGCATTACAGAAATTTTAGTAAGAATATCATGCAGAAACTATAAAAGTAAGGGGGACAGAAATGGAAATCTACATACAAACAAAGACTACAAGCAACTATGTGAACAATCCTGCTCACATCAGTGCTGCCCATCTGAGTTCACACTGTTAAAAGCAAGTCTGTCATGATGTTCACCAGAAATACTTATCAAACTGACAGCATAGTCAACTTACTCGCACAGAGGTCCAGTAGTTTTGTACACTAAGCAGATTCCCCTGTTGTAGCATCTTTTATGATGTGAATGTTGATTGTGGCATACAGTCACACATGTCAGTTTCCCATCAATAGGCACAAGTTGGTAGTATTTAGCAACTTCTGGATCTTTGACAAACTGCTCACAGACCGCTGGTGCATGACAGGAGAAGGAAGACAAAGACATGAAGAATTAAATCAGCATTATGTTAATTCCAGTTGGTCATTCATACACTCAGTGGTACATCTCAAAACAAAAACAAATAACATGTGGTAATACTAACATCCCAAATCAGCCTCTGTTGTAGTCACTGTGGGCGGAGCGGTGGTGTTGAAATCTGGACACTCTGAAAGTTCACAGGATAAAATATTACATTGCCATATACATAGTAGAAACAGCATGTTGTTTGTTGTAAACATAAACATAAACTGACAATTTTTTATCCCGTTTCTTGATAATCAAATCTTTTTAGCCTATTGGATGGACTGCAATAAAAATTAGTTAGATTCATCCCCAGAGGATGACTCCTAAAGACTTTGGTTATCTCCTTACTTTTTATCTAGCACCACCAGAGGCCTGTACTATGAAACAGGATTTGGAATTAGTGAGGTAACTTCAAGGTTAACTCAGGGTTTTCAGTATTACAAAGCTGGTTCTCTTTTTACTGGAATAAATCACCATGGTAACAGCTAACTGGCTCTGGGGCATATCTTCAGAATATCAGATCACAGCCTGTCAACAGCCTGATCACCGACCAATGAGATCACAGAAGAAAAGAGTATCCATGGACAGAAGTCCGGAGCGTCAGGTAAAATAGAGTAGCCTATACATTGTCAACAATAGAATCATATCATTTTTCCGGGGCTCTGTTTCCACTGGTTTTGATAGAGCTTCTAACAAACACAGAGATCGTTTACACACTAAACACATGATTTTAGCAGGATTTTAACTGATGCAATTTTTTTTTAGTCAGCAATAATAGTGTTGCTATTTTACACTTTGATTCCATTACTGTAGCTCAAAATAACAGGAGACATCTACATGATGAGCACTAGGAAAAAAAAGATAAATTTTTGTAGAAAAAAATGATCCACACACTGTCAATTGGCTCCAATTATTATAAATGAAACATTTGGGTCAGATTGATCTCATCAGTCATTAACCATAGGCTACTTTTCCACCCTTTACTTTGGTAGCAGAAACAGCCTGGCATTACTTTAAGGTTTTATATGACATATTCAGAGTAGTTCCATTGTTATCAAACTAAAAAGCGAAAATACTCTAAACTAATGACACATATAGCTAAGTGATACCTACACGTGATGTAAGTCTTGGCTGACGGTGAATTTTTGGATAGTATTTTCAATGTTTCTACATTTTCCATTATAGGATTACAGAGTATCCAGAGTACCCAGAGTTGACTGCACTAACTGATAACCAGCTTTGTGGTACCGGTTATTCAGACAGCCAATGTGACAGTTTAGTCAAGGCCAGATAATGAAAAATGTCCTGGGTAAGTTGAACTGGTTTCATAGTACATGCCTCATGTCAAAGTCTTCACATGTGCAGTGAAATATCTCAACAACTCCTAAAAGGGTTGGCGCCAACTTTGATAGACATTCAGTTACCAGATGAGGTATCCTAATGATTTTGGTCACACCCTGACTTTTCCTTGAGTACCACTAGCATTTATGGTTTTTAGTGAAATATATAACGAATGACAACAATGGTTTACCATGACCATACATCTTCACAGACTGTTGTTATCTGAATGAAAATAGATCTGATCTTATTTCACATTTTGCTAACAATGCATAGATGATTATGAATTTTCTGTCTTACCTCCTGTGCAGCTGTCAAGGCCTTCAACAGCCTCGACAATTGCTTCAACATCTTCCCAATATAGTTGTTCAGCACTAGCATTATTTGGAATCCCCAGAACCACATCATGTGTGACATTAACACTAAGGCAGAAAGAATTTCATACATGTCAGTTTCAGTGAGGAAGTCTCAAGAAATTCTGACAATTTTAACAACATATTCATTTATTTATTTATTGCAAAAGAAAAATCGTACTCTCTTTACTCTTCTCAGATTACCTTTCTGTTCTTGGTGTGATACTGTGGAAAGCCATGGCTTTGTCCCATAACTGCCTCTGAAATATAGATAACGAAAACAATGAGTGGTTTGCACCTCTCATCTCTGACTTAATGCGCTGCTGGCAAAGTGTTTGAATTGCTTTACCTCATCCACAGGGTTACGTAAGAATCTGACCAAAGGGGCTCCACGGCTAAGAAAAAAAAAGCAGGGAGTCACTCTCTCAAGAAAAAGAGCTTGGTAACTTAAACCAGTGTTATATTAGTATGTACATTAAAATTAAATTGCATCTGTGCCTTTAAGACACCTTCAATTATAAATATTTTGTTTACAAAAGTATATTACCTGACACTAATTACCACCACTTCTTTGAAGTTTGCGATCTTCTTTGCTAGGTAATATTTCTCCATCTGAAAAGAATGACAAAATAAAATTAAAAAAAGTCTTCACAGTACTACCATGGGTAATATGAAAAATTGTTGTCTGGGTAATTAAATGTTTTTTAGAGATAAGATAGCTGAAAGCACAAAGAGTGATATATAGACACAGAAAGTGAGGTGCCTCCTAAATGCGATGTTCCGTCCCCCACAGTATAACCATCTGTTTTTGGCTGCTTGTGTTAGATAAATGTCAGGCTAGTGATAATTATTTTATAAGCAACAGATAGGTTGTGTCACAGCCTGTTCTGTGATTAGCATGATGGTATTTCTTCATCTGTTGACCCCAGGGCTGCCTCGTTGTTATGTGAGAGGCCTAGGTTTGCAGCTCTGGGTGTTAGACATGCTTGATTGCAATAGTTTGGTATCAGTTTAAACTTCCTGATTGGGGTATTCAATAGGGACAGTACTTCACAGTGACACACATTGCTTGTACCTATTATTTAACATATACCCTCCAGCCGGTAAGAAAGGACTGGACTGTGGTATTAAATGAACTACCACTGTCAACTATAAGCTTAGTGCACTGGTTTGGAGAGTGCTCTCTCCAGTCTTAACATAATGTGTGATCCTTTTCATTGTGAAAGGGGCAAAATGCAACATGTCGCAATATACAAAAGATGCACAGAGGTCATTGTCTCTTAAAAAATACAGACTAAACTTTGAGGCAAGGCTTGCTAAAAAAAATAAATAAAAAAGATTTACAATACACATATCCCCTATTCATATTGCTTTAAAGATTTGGTATGTAACTTAAACAAAATCCTTGTTATAAGGGGCACCGCTCTCTGATTGGAGCTGTGCGGTCTCAACTACAGCACAGTATTGAATGCCCTTTGGCATTTGCCTCTCGATCCCTCACCTCAGCTGAACAAAAGCTCTTAGTGGGGGAGCAATATGCACTGATGTGTGTTTGGGCATGTGAGTGGTGGCACATGTATGTGTATGGACAGCACTTTACACTGTGGACGGACCACCAGGCCCTCACAGCCCTGCTTGCTACAACTGGGTCAGGGTACAAACTACTGTGGAGCCACTGCTGGTCAGAGAGGCTCCAGCAATACAATTTTACCACGCTGTTTAGTCCTGGCCTCTCTCGAGCTACTCTTGAACCCCACACACGACCTGGGCCTGGACGGGACGGAACCAGAGCTTATCCATATGATCCACACTCCCCCACAGGCCATAGTCTCCACCAGGTCCTTCAGCTCAAGTCAGCACAGGACCCCATGCTCTTCCATCTCCACACTTTTATCCAGGAGGGATGGCCCTCAGAAGTCCAAGAGGAGCTGTAGCCTTTCCAATGAGTCAAGGATGATCTCTCTTGCTGGAATGATGTCTGTGTGTCCAAGGGACTCTGCACGGTCATCCCCAGCACCCTGAAAGTGTGCATCATGTCTATGGCACAGGAAAGTCACCTGGGCATCGTGAAGGTGATGCAATGCGGCAGAGACTAAGTGTGGTGGCCAGGCATTTATAGCTATATAGAGGCCATGGTAAAAGACTGCAGAACCTGTATTGTCAGTGGGAAGACTGGCCCACAGCTGCCCCCATGTCTGCCGGTGTGGGTGGCCACTGCAGGAACACATCCAGGTGGACATCTGTTGGGAGCTCCATGGCGCTCCACAGCATCAGTGTTTCCTGGTGGTAGCCTATGACCTCCATTCGAAGTGGCCAGCGGTGGTTGCGACAGGGTCTGTTACAGTGGTCACAGACTTCCCTGCTACTCTGTTTGTTTGATGGGGCATCTCTGACATCGTCACCATGGATAACGGTCCACAGTTTGTCTCTGCTGAGTTTGTGGCCCTTGTGGAGAAAAGGGGAAGTAACCACATCTGCATAGCCCTCTACCGCCTGGAGGCAAATTAGGGTGTAGAGAGGTTCGCGCAGACACTGAAAAATGGTGTCCTAGCACACCTGGAGGATGGTCCTCCTTTTTCAGCTGCATTGCTCTGCACCCTGCTGCAGTACCAGGCAACACCACACTCCACTACTGGCAGCTCCCCAGCCATTTTAATGAAGGGGCGTGAGCTGCAACTTATCCTGGATCAGCTGCATCCACCTGCAATTGTGGCAGCAGCACCCCAAAAAAGTAAGGTAAGGTCACAGAGCAAATGAATCAGCAGTTTCACTGAGGACGGAGGGCAAAACCACCCCGCTTTGCGGTGCTGAACCAGAGGTCTGGGTCAGGCCAAGTTACTGCAAAGACTATGTCACACTATCTCAGACTATGTCTGACTTTCTCAACCAGTGTTCAGAGCATAGTCTGTCATGTGGCACAATATTCCACATGGCTATGCTGGTAATTGGCTGCCTACTCAGATTACTTACTTAGGTTGCAAGTTTAAATGCAGGTATGACTTGTTGTCATGTTGTTTCCCATAAATAAATAAAGTTTAAAAAAATAACATTAACGCTAAGCTGAAGCTGCGATCCAAAAGTTATAGAACATAACGGCTATGTTAGCTGGCAAGCAAGTCGTCCACGTTAGCAAACAAGCTAAGGTCAGCTAGGTATTGCTCTGGCTGAAACCAAGGTAATACAGGGCGCTAAGTGAAGGCCTGTCTTTGCCCTACCACAGCGATAAAATGTATATAACAAAAACACAGCATGTGTGGACTCATGTTGTGGTGGGTGCTGGCAATTTGTTGATGTTAGCAGACTCCATTTCTTAGCTAACATTATCTACTGTTGCACACAATGAGCACTGTAATGGAGCTAAAGAGAGGCAAGGCATGGGAACAAGCATAAAATCACAACTGTAAGATTTTCTGAGAAAAATTCTGCCTGAGTCCTTTATAGGGATCAGCCCCTGAGCAGAGTTACATTACAACCTGTTCACCCATTGGCAATATAAAACAATTAATGCATAGTTATATTCAGTACCAGTGAAAAAGCATGCTTTATCCATTTATCTTACCTGGTTGGTGAAGTTTCCAACAAATTCTTTGTATTCACGTGAAGTTTCATCGTCATATTTTACATTGTATTCCTGGTCAATGACCAAATTAACCACTACCATTCGGTTGAAGGTAACTGTGAAGAGAAACAAGTGTTAATTTCACTATGAAAGGGCAAAAAAATAAATGAATAAATAAATAATTCAAGGGTTTCAAATGACACTTTGTTAACAATCTGTTTTACCTGGCTCAACATACACTTCAACAAACTGGCAAACAGTTCCATAGAGCCCAGTAGGACATGTGCAGTTGTAGCCATTGTAAGTTCCTCCATTCTGACATTGTAATGGCTCTCGTGTGGAAATTGTTGGTCCACTGCTTGGCTGAGGTGAAGGAGTTGTAGGTGGTTTAGTTGTGGCTGAAGTTGGTGGCTGCGAAGTTGGGTTAGAAGACGGTGTGTTTGGTTGCACTGGTGTTACGACAGTTGATCCTGATTGAGGGGTTGAGTATGTGCCACCAGTTTGCTCAGAAGTTAACTGTGTTGTACCAGTCTGATCAGGGAAAGGGGTGGCATGACTTTGCCCAGTTGTTACCACAGTTGTACTAGATAGATAGGTTGTTGACGTGCCATCTGTGGGGTTACTTGATGTGGTTAATTCAGTGGTTGAGACAAAAGTCGCATTAGTGAAGACAGTTGATAACACTGACACTGTTGTTCCATTTTGACCAGAAGTTGCAGTGGGAATACTGGATGCAGTGGATAGAATTGCAGCCGTTGGATCAGTTTGGTCGGTTGTTGAAGAGGCATCACTGGACTCAGCTGTGGACAATCGATGTGTTGTATAAGTTTGATCAGTTGTAGAGGTGCAATCAGTTTGAAGAGTTGTCACCTCCGATTGAACAGATTGATCAGTTGTGTAGGGGCTTTCAGTTGACCCACTTGATACCTCAGTTGTTCCAGATTCATCGGAGGTGGAATCACTTTGCCCAGTTGTTAACTGAGTTGTGCCAGAAAGATGAGATGTGGATATGCTATCAGTGGGTTGACTTGTTACAGTTGACTCAGTTGTTGAGATGTAGTCAGTGGAAGACGTTGCATCAGTAAACGCAGTTGATAAAATTGACACTGTTGTTCCAGTTTGACCAGAACTTGCAGGAGGATTGCTGGATGCAGTCGTTAAAACTGCAGCAGTTGCATGAGTTTGATCAGTTGTAGAGGTGCCATCAGTTTGCACAGTCGTTACCTCGGTTTTATCGGTTGTGTAGGTGAATTCAGTTGGCCCACTTGTCACCTCAGTCGTTCCAGATTTATCAGTTGCATCAGTGTACTCAGTGGATAAGGTTGGAACCCTCGTGCCAGTTTGGTCAGATGTTGCAGTGGGATTAGTGGACTCAGTCGTTGACACTACAGCAGTTGGATCAGTTTGGTAGGTTGTTGAAGAGGCATCAGTGGACCCAACTGTGGACGATTGATGTGTTGTATAAGTTTGATCAGTTGTAGAGGTGCCATCAGTTTGCACAGTCGTTACCTCGGTTTTATCGGTTGTGTAGGTGAATTCAGTTGGCCCACTTGTCACCTCAGTTGTTCCAGATTTATCAGTTGTGTAGGTGCCTTCACTGGGCCCACTTGTCACCTCAGTTGTTCCAGATTTATCAGTTGTGTCTATGCCTTCAGTTGACCCACTTGTTACCTGAGTCGTGCCAGTCTCATCAGTGGTTGAGGTGCCATCAGTTTTCCCAGTTGTTACCTCAGTTGTACCAGATAGATCAGATGTGGATGTGCCATCAGTGGGTTGACTCGTTACAGTTGACTCAGTGGTTTTGATGGAGTCAGTGGAAGAAGTTGCATCAGTGTACTCAGTGGATAAGGTTGGGACCGTCGTGCCAGTTTGGTCAGATGTTGCAGTGGGATTAGTGGACTCAGTTGTTGACACTGCAGCAGTTGGATCAGTTTGGTCGGTTGTTGAAGAGGCATCAGTGGACCCAACTGTGGACGATTGATGTGTTATATGAGTTTGATCAGTTGTCGAGGTGCCATCAGTTTGCACAGTCGTTACCTCGGTTTTATCGGTTGTGTAGGTGAATTCAGTTAGCCCACTTGTCACCTCAGTTGTTCCAGATTCATCAGTTGTGTCGGTGCCTTCAGTTGGCCCACTTGTCACCTCAGTTGTTCCAGATTTATCAGTTGTATCGGTGCCTTCAGTTGACCCACTTGTTACCTGAGTCGTGCCAGTCTCATCAGTGGTTAAGGTGCCATCAGTTTTCCCAGTTGTTACCTCAGT
>NW_026082708.1:0-3329 GCF_006386435.1 Epinephelus moara | reverse complement strand
AAGTACGACAAAAAAAAAAAAAAGGTTATACTTTGGTATTTTGGAAAAATAATCATTTAAAAAGTCAGATCATAGTATGCCATAAAAAAGTAGTATAATATATCATGAAACAACAAACACTATAATATGTATTACAAAAACACGTGAAGGTCAAAGTACAGTACGTCTTTAAAAAGTTAATCAAAACACTCATACATTGGAGATCTTAAAAAATTTTATTGAAAAAAGGAATAATAAAAAGTAGTATAGTATGTTGTCCAAAACCATGAAAACAAGTCATAATATGTCATCCAAAACGATAAAAAAAGTCATGGTATAGCATGTCGTCAAAAAACATCAAAAAAGTCATAGCACAGTATGTCATCCAAAACCATGAAAAAAAAGTCATAGTATAGCATGTCGTCCAAAACCATGAAAAAAGAGTCATAGTATAGTATATTGTCGAAAAACATGAAGAAAAGTCATGGTATAGTATGTTGTCAAAAACCATGAAAAAAGGGTCATAGTATAGTATAATATAGTATATTGTGCAAAACCATGAAAAAAAGAGTCATACAATAGTATAATATAGTATGGTGTCCAAAACCATGAAAAAAGTGATAAAAGAATATGTCTTCAAAAATTGTGAAAAAAAAGTCAAAGTATGTTATCCAAAACAATGAAATAAAACATCAGAGTAGAGTATGTTGTCCAAACCCATGAAAAAAAAGTCATAGTATAGTATTTCGTCTAAAAACATGAAAAAAAAACTCATAGTATTGTATGTCGTCATAAAACATGAAAAAAACGTCATAGTATAGTATGTTGTCCAAAACAATGGGAAAAAAAATCATAGTATAGTATGTCAACCCAAAACCATGAAAAAAAAATCATAGTATAGTATGTCATCCAAAAGCATGAAAAAAAAGTCATGGTATTATATGTCGTCATAAAACATGAAAAAAAGGTCATATAGTCTGTCGTCCAAAACAATGAAAAATAGACATAGTATAGCTCGTCATCTAAAACGATGAAAAAAAGTCATAATATAGCATGTTGTCCAAGACCATGAAAAACAGTCATAGTATAGCATGTCGTCCAAAACCATGAAAAAAGTCATAGTATAGCGTGTTGTCCACAACCATGAAAAAAAGTCATAGTATAGCATGTTGTCCAAAACCATGAAAAAAAGTCATAATATAGTATGTCGTCCAAAACCATGAAAATAAGTCATAGTGTAGTGTGTTGTCCACAACCATGAAAAAAAGTCATAGTATAGTATGTCATCCAAAAAAATGAAAAAATAGTCATAGTATAGTATGTAGTTAGAAATCATTAAACAAAGTCATAATATAGTATGTTGTTCAAAACCATGAAAAAAATCATAATCTAGTATGTCGTAAAAGAAAAACATGAAAATAATCATAGTATAGTATGTCGTCCAAAACAATGAAAAATAGTCATAGTATAGTATGTCGTCAAAAACCATGAAAAAAAGTCATAGTATGGTATGATATAGTATGTTGTCCAAAACCATGAATAAAAGTGATAAAAGAGTATATCGTCAAAAATCGTGAAAAAAAGTCAAAGTATGTTATCCAAAACAATTAAAAAAACATCAGAGTAGAGTATGTCATCCAAAAAAATGCAAAAAAAAATCATAGAATAGTGTGTCATCCAAAAGCATGAAACAAAGTCATGGTATTATATGTCGTCATAAAACATGAAAAAAAGGTCATAGTATAGTATGTCGTCCAAAACAATGAAAAAACAGTCATAGTACAGCATGTCGTCCAAAACCATGAAAAAAGTCATAGTATAGCATGTTGTCCAAAACCATGAAAAAAGTCATAGTATAGT
The DNA here is from genome assembly GCF_006386435.1 of Epinephelus moara. NCBI lineage: Eukaryota > Metazoa > Chordata > Actinopteri > Perciformes > Serranidae > Epinephelus > Epinephelus moara. The sequence goes on along the minus strand of NW_026082708.1, from coordinate 1,490 downwards.
GTGTCATCCAAAACCATGAAAAAAAGTCATAGTATAGTATGTCGTCCAAAAAAATGAAAAAATAGTCATAGTATAGTTTGTAGTTAGAAATCATGAAACAAAGTCATAGTATAGTATGTCATCCAAAACCGTGAAAAAAGTCATAGTATAGTATGTCGTCCAAAACAATGAAAAATAGTCATAGAATAGTATGTCATCCAAAACCATGAAAAAAAGTCATAATATAATATGTCTTCCAAAACAAAGAAAAATAGTCACAATATAGTATGTCAGCTAAAACGATGAAAAAAAGTCATAGTATAGTATCCCGTCCAAAACCATGAAAAATAGCAATAGTATAGGATGTCGTCAAAACAACATGAAAAAAAAGTCATAGTATAGCATGTCGTCCAAAACAATGAAAAATAGTCATAGTATAGTATGTAATCCAAAACGATAAAAAAAAGTCATGGTATAGCATGTCGTCCAAAACCATTAAAACAAGTCATTGTATAGTATGTTGTCCAAAATCATGAAAAAAGTCATTGTATAGTATGTTGTCCAAAATCATGAAAAAAAGTCATAGTATAGTATGTCGTCCAAAACCATGAAAAAAGTCATTGTATAGTATGTTGTCCAAAATCATGAAAACAATTCATAGTATAGTAAGTTGTCAAAAATCGTAAAAAAAAAAAAAGTCAAAGTGTAGCATGTAGTCAGAAATCATGAAAAAAAGTCATACTATAGTATGTCATCCAAAAAAATGAAAAAAAATTCATACTACAATATGTTATCCAAAACCATTAAAAAACAGTCATGGTATAGTATGTTGTCCAAAACCACGGAAAAAAAGTCATAGTATAGTATGTTGTCCAAAACCACGAAAAAAAAGTCATAGTATAGTATGTCGTCCAAATCCACGAAAAAAAGTCATAGTATAGTATGTCGTCCAAATCCACGAAAAAAAGTCATAGTATAGTATGTCGTCCAAAACCACGAAAAAAAGTCATAGTATAGTATGTCGTCCAAAACCATTAAAACAAGTCATAATATAGTATTCCATCCAAAACCATGAAAAATAGTCATAGTATAGTATGTCGTCCAAAATCATGAAAAAAAGTTATAGTATACTATGTCGTCCAAAACCATGAAAAAAAGTCATTATATAGTATGTCGTCCAAAATCATGAAAAAAAAGTCATAGTATAGTATGTCATCCAAAAAAATGAAAAAATAGTCATATTATAGCATGTCGTCCAAAACTGTGAAAAAAAAAGTATAAGTATAGTATCATATCAAAAATTGTGAAGAAAAAGTCCTTGTATGTCATCCAAAATGATGAAAAAAAGTCATAGTATAATATTTCGTCCAAAACCAAGAAAGAAGTCATAGTATAGTATGTCGTCAAAAATCGTGAAAAAAAGTCATAGTGGATTTTGCCGTCCAAAACTATGAAAAAAATCATACTGTAATATGTTGTCCAAAACCATGAAAAAATTCATAGTGTAGTAT
>NW_026082707.1:0-1687 GCF_006386435.1 Epinephelus moara | reverse complement strand
AAGAAAATGCTTCATGAGGCTCCATTCAGCCATCACTAGATGCAAGTACTGCCAAAAGTGTCACAGAGACAAAGAGCTGGCCTCAGACAAAATAATCAGTCCAGTAATGGGGCCTCTCTTATGTCAGGGAGTTCATATGCTCACCAACTCCAACTGGTCTTTGTTTATGCCATCTTAAGAAAATGGAGAATCTCTGTCTGTGTGTCTGTCCTTCAATTTTCTCAACAAATGTTTATCTGCTGGACTTCACACTTGGTGGGTGTATTGCTAAGAACCAAAGGAAATGCATTGGTGAGTGTGAGCTCTTGAGATCTATGGGACATCTTTATTAGAGTTGTGTTCTGTACACACTGTAGTGTATTAAAGTGGACCTATTGTGCTTTTTTCAGGGTCATATTGATATAAATATGTAATATTGGGGTCTAATGGAATAGATTTATGTGCTTTAATGTTCAAAACACACATTAGCTTATATGTCTTATACTGCTCACTGCTGCAACACCTCTGTCTGAAACGCTGTTTGGGCTTATGTTGTGTTATGTTATGTTTTATGTTAATGTCATACGGTGAGTATTAGTGTGTGTTTCTTTGTTGTATGTATCTGGCACACACTTTTGTATACATTTCTGTTTGAGTATAAAAGGCACGGTGGCTTGGCTGCTTCTTCAGTTGGCAGTTATCAGCCAACGCATCCTTTATGTTTCATATATTCTTTCGAGTAGGATTAAAGTCACAAAGCACTTCACTCTTACTAATGTAGTTGTAATGTCTGTGCTGACTGCACCGTGTTTAGTTAGGTTACATCTTTTCAGTGAGGTTACGTTAACTGTTGTAAGATATGACAAGTGGCAACATCCTGGTTAAGGTCTTTGATAGAACAGCTGTTGGTGTTGGTAGCTCTTTTTGTTTAGAAATGTAATATTGTAGTTGTATTGTTCATTGTTAATATGTAGATTGCGCTAAGCTAACGTTAGCTACTGAAACAGCATCTGTTGCCATGGCATAGGGTGACCAGACTTCCCCGATTTCCAGGGACAGTCCTCGTTTTGGATGACCTGTCCCCAGCTAAAGCTGTCCCCAGAAATGTCCCCGATTTTAGCATTTATGAATGAGAGAAAAAAGTTGTTGCGCACAGACCAGAACAGTTATTACGGTAGCCGGTCGTGCTGCTCTTGATGTCATAAGGAAGCGCGAGCGAGTGGAGCGTCCTTTTAAACCAACAGCGAGGTGAAGTAACGTCTCCATACCATCTTGTCTACTTGTCAACTCACTGACTCTAGGATTGAGGATTTTCGGGGACCTGGACTCGTTGTGGTATGTGTAAACAGCATACCGTACACACAACGCCACTCACACATGCGTGACTGTTTACGTGCCACACCCCCTTCTCAGTGCCTGCCTCTTCTTCTACGGAGCATTCTATAGACATTGCCTCCCGTAGCTCCCCCTACAGGCTCCAGCTGCCACTAACCTCTACAGACAATCCCTCCTGCTTTCCTATTGTCCCAACTACTGGGCTAGTCTCTACTGTCCCACAATCTCCCACCTTCATACCCGTAGTAATGAACAACAGACATCACAAACGTCAGAACCACACAACCCACAATTTCCGGTATCTGCAACCACTGTCACAATCACAATCTGTCTGCAAACCTGGTCCCAAGTCTCTTAAGCTGGCATTGTTGAA
>NW_026082706.1:0-2538 GCF_006386435.1 Epinephelus moara | reverse complement strand
TTTTCATGATTTTGGACCACATACTATACTATGAACACCCCAAAAACTAAAACTGTGGGTAAATGAGGACCCATCATGCCCATTGCGTTCACGTACCGCTACCTTAAAGCATATTTTGTCAGGCTGTAAAGTTAGCTTGTCACAAGGCCAGTATACATGGCGACATAACCAGGTGCTGAAATGTTTAGCTGCAGGCATCGAAGGGAAACGAAGACAGGTGAATTCAGAAGGTGTTAAGGATAGGAGTTTAGTAATTCAGTTTGTCCGTGAGGGAGAGAAACACAGAAGAGATAAGTTAGTGAGGAGGCAAGTGTGTGGCTGCCTAGAAGGTGCTTGTGATTGGGAAATGCAAGTAGATTTAGGGGGAAAGCTTGTTGTTCCCCAGGAAATAGTTTGTACCAAGCAGAGGCCTGACTTAGTGTTGGGGTCAGTGAGTCAACGGATAGTTTATTTCATTGAGCTGACAGTTCCTTGGGAAGACTCAGTGGAAGAAGCCTATGAAAGAAAAAAGCTTAGATATGCAGTCTTAGGATCAGAAGCTGAGCAGCAAGGATGGAAGACTAGGATTTGTCCAGTGGAAGTGGGGTGTAGGGTATTCATAGCAAGATCAGCTGTCTCACTCCTGGGGGAACTCGGAGTGCAGGGACAGAGTTTGAGGCAGACAGTGAGGGAAATGTCAGATGAAGCAAGTTTATCTATAAGAGAAGAAGTAATGTCAGCAGGGGGAACTACTAAGCAGGGCACATAACTCCTTGAGATCAGGTGGAGAGATCCACTTCCTCTCAGGAGAAAATCCAGGAAGAGGAAGTATTTAAGTGTGGGAGTGGCCTATTGGAATCCATTTTGTTTGAGGCCATGCGGCAAGGTGAGTGTTTTTGCTGATCCTGTGAGTTTATTTATCTCCTTTAACTTTAGTTTATATTGTAGTTATGCTATGTAGCGTGTGAAATAGAGTATGACATATGTGCATTTCCATTTGAGAATCATCTGCAAGTTCTCAAGAGATTGGTGAGAAATGCCAAGAATCCAATCAGTCAAGTGGCAAAGAGACTCACTGAACAAGAGAGGGCAGGGGGCTGTCCAAAAGAGGCAGGCAAGAAGAGTTGGCATTTTGTTGCTGAAAATGAGAGGAATGGGTGTTTTCTCTTGCACAACGAAGACTTTGCCTTTGTTAAAGAAAAATGAGATGGCAGTTTGTTGTGTGACATAATGTCTCAAAACAGCCTGGAAAGTTTTACTGTGCCTTGTGACTCCAAGCTCATTAATGTGGTGTTTGTTAGAAACTTGGACAGAGTATGGAAACACCGCAGGCTTCTTGACGTGTCTGATATTGAAGTATGGAAACACCGCAGGCTTCTTGACGTGTCTGATATTGAACGTAAAGTGGCTTGTCTGCCATATGGTTCAGGATATGTGCTTATGCCTTTACTTCATCGATTTGAGCTTAAAGTATAAAAAGCAAATAACTTCTAGACGGAATTTTGATTGTTTTTTTTTACCCAAATGGGAATTTTAACTGGGGTCCGCCACTCAAACACTTAGAAAAGGAGTTGGGGCAATACATTATTTGGTTTGATGGTGCTATTGTGAGAATATATACCACACAAACTCTCTCTGGCAGGGCTACGGTAGAATATATACCACACAAACTCTCTCTGGCAGGGCTACGGTTCGCTATATATTTTGTATGCATGTTCAGTTTAGTTTAGAGGATGGCTTGGGTACGTGTCGCCTGGAAAGAAAGGGACCACGAAGAAGAAGGTGTGGTGCCAGCAAGCTGGGTCGACATTGACACAAAGTTAGTCTTTTGGCCGAATATTGTCAATGCAGCGAAGTTCATCAATGAGCGCCGCGAGCCAACTGATGGATGGAAGCAGTTTACTCTGGTCAAAGTGAAGCTCAGATCTGGTATGTACAGTCAGTAAATACACTTTGACTTGAATAACATGCCATGTCAATGTTTTGCATTGATAACCTTTTTAGTTTGGCAATGTTTCATAGATGATTACCAACAATGCTGGGACCAAACAAGTGGTGCAGTAACAGAAGGAGGAGCACAGTGCACCAGACGAAAAAATAAAAAAATGCAACATGAAGACTTCGATTATGAGGAAGGTAATTGTGCTGTGCCTATTTAAGTAAATATTGCATGTGCTAAACATTTGATTATATGTCTACTTCTTGAACACCATCTGTTCTCTTTAAATTACACAATAAGTATCAGGGCCTGAAATTTGCTGCAGGATTGCGGGTATCGCGCATAATTTAACCGATTCCCGCAAATTTCACACTCATAATGCGGGAAATTCCCGCACACATTTCAAACCGGCCAACTACTAGTACACACTACAGGAGTGCTGCGTTAGACAGTCTGACGTAAATGACACACACGTCTTTGTTTGTATAGTTTAGGTAGCCTACTGTACTGAATAAAGTTAGATTTCAGGCCCTGAGTATCAATAACACAGTGTATCATATTGCTCCTTAATCATCAATGCTAGCATCATACACAGGCATATCATAAGTGTACCGACAGTT
>NW_026082705.1:0-1083 GCF_006386435.1 Epinephelus moara | reverse complement strand
ATAGTATAGTATGTCGTTCAAACTATGACAAAAATGTCATAGTATAGTATGTCGTCCAAAATGTGATAAAAAAGTGATAGGGCCCTATTTAGATGGTCTAAAACGCGAAGCGCCAGGCGTGCGGCGCATGGGCATGTCCCAGTCAATTGCTAGTTAGACAGTGAATTTTTAGACTGTGTGCCATGGCAGAGAGTCTAAAAGGGTTGGACTTACTTTGTGAATTATTCATGAGTGTGTTTTGGAACTATCATTCAATAAGCCATTCAGAGTGTGACCTCTCATTCCCTTTAAAAGAGGCGCGATTGGAGCGCATGGCGGAGAGCTATTTAGATGGCCGACCTACCAACTGGAAAGAGTGAGCGTTTTACAGCTGAGGAGACGGATCTCCTCGTGCGGGAGGTGAAGGCCTGTCAGAACCAGATCTACGGGGACAGCAGACAGGCACCCAAGCTCCCCGAGGTAAAGCAGGCGTGGGATCACTAATACAAGATAGATCTTTCTAAATATCTGTGGAATCTTTTTCAAACCTGTTTTCATCATATAACAGAGCACAGCTGTCAGGACTGCCGCAGAGCTCCCCAAGGTGCTGATCCTGCATCTAGGACCTGTTCAGCGTTTTCTCCCCACTTTGTTAATTGTTTTAACATGTTTCCTAGAGCTGTGTTCTGCCTCTTATTTGCATGTGTGTCCTCTCCACACTCAGATAACAATATAATAATATAATATAATGTAGCCTAGTATAACATGTTAAAATAAATGCAATGTGTGGGCTTTGGTTTTCAATCAAAAAAAATGATTGATTGGTCAGATAATTCACAATTTCATTTGTCATTATTACAGATTATGATGATCTTTATTACTGCGATTAGGTCATTCTGATTTATGACTGACCATTAAGACGTGTTTCTGATAAATATTTTAATGTGCACAATAATAACCTTTCATATTGTAATCATATTTTTATTTGTTATCTTTTGCATATGTGTGGCTGCTCCGTGTGTGTCTGAGCAGAGTGCACGCGTGTTGTGCACCCGCCTAGAGACGAATATTACTAACTTGTTTAACAGCGAAATACTGCGCCGT
>NW_026082704.1:1488-2000 GCF_006386435.1 Epinephelus moara | reverse complement strand
ACAGAGAAATAGTCTGACATGCTGTCAGTGATAAGCTGCTAGTCATCACAGTCCATGATATCAACTAATAACAGGAGATGTCAGATTCTGCCCCTATATTGCATGTTATTATTTTATTCTGCTTTATGTTTATATTGTACAGCGTTATAATAAACTTTATTCCAGACCCAAGTCCATATAAGATACATACAAAAACACAGACAATACCATAAAAACAACACAACAAGTAGGTTTAAAACACTTAAATTTTACTTAAAGTTCACTTCACTTAAAGTTTAAAATTTCTTCTCATTTTTATATTGATCCCATCCAACAAAATGATGTTCATTCAGCAAGACTTTTTTTGGGCCATGTCTAAAAATAAATACATTTGACATGTGATTTTGTTGTTGTTTGACTTTTTATTTTATTTTTGCCAGTGCCATACAGCAACAATGCTTGGGGATGTGGTCTTTTACAAATTTGAAAATACTGTAAGAATGTCACTTTTATAGAATCGGCCTCTTTATTTT
>NW_026082704.1:0-524 GCF_006386435.1 Epinephelus moara | reverse complement strand
GGTCTTCAGGTTCGTCAGGCTCACTTGCCATGTTGTCAAAATGCTAGAATGCGCTGCACAAAGTGAAAGCGGAGATTTACGGTCGGACTCAGTCCGTCACTCAATTATGTCCGTCGGAGAACTAGATATTTTAAATGGTTCGGCTCGTAAAAAAGGAATTAAAATAAAACAAAATAAAATAATATCCTGCGCCCAATAATTCGGTACAGGGTCGGGCCGAACCGAAAGTTCGGTTCAACACAAATACGGCCCTAATGAACAATCCCTTATATGGCCCATTTTTAAGCCCCTTTATTACCCAAATGGGTCCCACATACAAATGTTGACTGGGTTACTTGCTGGGGCCATACTGGGGGAGACTGGAAGGTGGCTACCATGCAACACCGTCCCACCACCGGGACTGCATTACCAGTGCTTTTATGCCTCTGTGCAGGTGATAGCTGTGGCCAAAGGTATTATGTTTTCGAGCTGTTCATCTGTTCCATCCTTGTAAACGCAATATCTCAAGAACGCCTAAAGGGAAT
>NW_026082703.1:0-2627 GCF_006386435.1 Epinephelus moara | reverse complement strand
TCTTCTTGTTTGTTGTGGGGTCACATCAATGCTGTGTGAGTGTGTGTGTATGTGTTAGTGTGTGTGTTAATGGGCCTCATGCAGCAACATTCTCTTAAATTTCTGATATATGTTCTTGTAAGTTTCTGTTGAGAAAAAAAACAAGAGAAGTCAACTTCAGATGTACCAAACGTTCTTAACCATCCCAATCTGTTCTTAACCAGATGTGCTGAATGATCATAGGGAATCCATTAGCAAAGGTAACGCCCCTTAAACACTATATAAAGGCAAATATGGTGCAGTGGAATTGAAAGAATTGCAGTGGAGTTAAAAGTACAATATTTACATCTGGTGCCACATCCACAAAGCTGCATCATACAAAGAGTTGCTTCTAGTGACATAACTCTAAGAAAATTCTTAGAATTATGAGTCTAAAAGTTTCTACTTAAAGTTCGGACTAGGTATTTGTAAAGATAAATGTTACTCACAAAGCAGCTTAGCCCGTAAGAGAACTCCTAAGGTGAAAAACTGTTAGGAGCAGGGAGGAGTACTTTTCTTAATTAGATGAGAAAATGGTGGAAACACTTAGAGAAAATATTCTGCAAACATTGGATGACAGTGAGGAAATTACATGCTACAAAAAACAAGAGGGACTTCGTCCTTCGGCCGAGGTCCCTAATTAGATTGTGCAGGAATAATGTTTGCGGTTGATCTCATTAGGGGTACGCACACATTTCCTGCCCAATGCAATAAAGCTGTAAGGCCAAAAACAAAATGATCACAACACTAAGATTTTTGTAAAACTGTAAAAACACAACAGTGCAGCAGTGATGACTTGTGTCTGTCTCAACCTTCTATCAGCAGAGTGATCACATTAACAATGACAACACTTTCACAGTCAGCAGTTTATCTCATTTCCTATGGGTGTCCACACCTTGCAGGCTCACAAAGGCTCCGTGACAACCAGTCACATCTGTTAAAAGAATTCATCACACCTTGTAACAAGGTCAACCACACCTCCTCACTAAGGTAGAAGTCTTTGTCCCTTCCTTGGTCAAAGTTGCTCTGAGACCTTTTTTTAATCACTCCTAAGTTAATTCTCCTTACTAAACTTTTTTAGGTAAAGTTAGAAGCTCTCTGAGCGTGTTCTCACAATGTTTGTGAAAATGGCCCCTGACGTATAACTGAGCACATTTACTCAAGTACTGCACTAAAGTACACATTCAAGGTACTTTTACTGTACTTGAATATCTTTATCTCATGCAACTTTCTACTTCTACTCCACTAAACGTCGGGGGCCGTATTCAGAAACATTCTGAGAAAACTCTCAGTGACAAACTTTAGTAAAGAGTCCTAGCTTAGGAGTGATTTAGGAAAGTTCAGAGAACACCGAGCAAGGAAGGGACAGAAACTTTTACCTTGGTGAGGAGGTGTGGTTGACCCCGCTGCTAGGTGTGATGAATTCTTTTAACAAATGTGATTGGTTGTCACAGACACGCCCCTTTGTGAGCCTGCTAAGGTTTTCACCTTAGGAGCTCTTTTAAGGCTTAAGAGTCGTTAGGAATAACTCTTATCTTTATGGAGGACCTAGTCTTAACTTGAAGGGGAAATTCTAAGAAAATGACACAATTCTAAGAATGTTCATAGAATTTTGTCACTAGGAGCAACTCCCAGTACAAGGAAGCTTTGCGAATGGGGCCCTGGCCCTGGTCAGCAAAGGGACACACAGTAACTGAATTTACAGTAATTGGGATCAATGGACCAACCATAGCAGTATTTACTTCCCTACTACCCACAAATGTAATAATCCATTCATTATAACTACACAAAAACATAACAATTTGTGGACTGTGAAAACGAGATGTTTTCCTCTTAGCTTGGTCAGAGTGCTCTGGACCTTCGTAAATGTTCTCTTATAGAAGAAAAGAGCAAAAATCAGAAAACATTGGTGAATCCCAGAAATCTATGGGTAGTATCGCTCCCTGCATGAGGCCCAATGTGTGTGTTGTGTGTGAGTGTTTACTCACTCTGCAGTCTCTCTCCATTCTGGAGGATTACTCATCGTCATGAACACACAGTTGGTCAGAACCGTCACCAGGATGAACAAACGGAATAAAGTTTTGGTTTTAAGGAAAAAGTCACTAACATGTTAAACAAACAGTGTGACTGTCAGCAGTAGCAGTGATACATAAAGAGCAGTATACCCAAACCAGACAACAAAGACATAATGAAAAGACTATATGAGGGTCTGATGGTTTCACTAACCAGTCAGGGAGGAGCTTACCTAGTAAGACTATCTCAAGCCAAACACTCTGTTTCGCTCTCTGTGTCAGTCTGGACTCGGTGCCACCCCAAACACTTTGGTGCCATGTCAAAATTCCGACATCCCATTATTTCAACATCCCATTATTCCGAAAATTACCCATTGTTCCGAAATCTCAATGCTTTGACATCCCATTGGTCCAACCATATTAAACCCATTGTTCCGAAGTCCCGTTGTTCCGAAATCTCAATGTTGCAATGCAAAAAGTTGAAAAAGCAAGCAGCAAGGGAAAGCAGCAAGAGACCGTATTGTCGTGTTGTTTACTGTTGCCGTGACGACAACGGTCGCCCAGTTTTGAGGAAGTAGAAACAATGTTGAAAGTTAT
>NW_026082702.1:0-5315 GCF_006386435.1 Epinephelus moara | reverse complement strand
ACTTGGATATCAACAGGTTTTTGGTTATGCGTAAAAAACTCCGACCTTATCAAGATGGTGGCTGAAATGAATGAAAGTGGGAGGCTGTGTTTGCACGGTTAAACAAGTCCATCTCCGGTGAAAGTGGTAAAATGGCAAAAATGACTCTAGCCGTTCCACTTTCCCATATTTTGACCTGAAAAACAATGTTAGGACATCAACCCCTGTCAAACATAGCCGAAAATGGCATCGACATGTAAACGGGAATATGGAGCCATACATATGCCGCGTTTTGTGTGCCCTTAAATTCACTGTTTTTAATGTAGACATGCGGCTGGCGTGCTCAAATGCCAAACAGCGCTGTCGTGGCACACATCATTCCTGAGATCAGCTCAGCAATCAGAATTTCTCCTAAGTAGGCTATGATACGGTGCTGGCTGGCTTCGCAACTTCAGATGCAACGTGCCTCAGCGCCCTTAAAAGTTGGCTAGGAGTAGGCACAACAGTGGCGCTCAGCTATTTCCTATTTCCACGTGGTTAAAGACGTGGCATGTTTACGGCCCCTCTTAGTGGAAAATTCCTTTTAATTAGCCATGTAAACAGTTCAGTAGGAAGATAGTCTCTTTTGGAATAAGGGCACATACCGGAATACTTTGTGTATGTAAACGTAGTCACTGCCTACATCTCTGAGTGCTTGTATTCACACTTTTTTTGTAGCCTTGTCGTTGTTTCCCCAGATCTCTGCCACTACTTTGGTGAGTACAGTGTTATATTCACTGATAGAAACAATAATCAAAACTGTGACAGTATGACCAAAATTATAATCAACCAGAATTCACCTTTAAACTAGCATTTACAAAAACCTGACATCCACCATGATAACAGAAGTAAGCAAAACTTAAATGTCTAAACCTACATAACAAGGTTCGGCTCAGGCTGGGGTTTTGGGGGTTTTCTGGGTGCAGGTCTGCTGAGGACCACTAAATTATAGCAAACAGACCTGAGGCAAACATCATTTTGAGATACCTCTCCTGAACTGCTGAGAGAACAGGTACACTTATTCGCAGAGAGCAACACAGTGAGTGGAAAATACATTTTTGTTTTCTATTTTTCAGTTTAATCTCCGCTCTAATTAGCTTTCTTGTCTGCTCCAAACTTGATTGTTTGTGTTAATTACAGGCTGCTGGAAACTGCACCAGCTGTCTGGGCTGCAGCTAATCCTCAACAGACGTCGATGAAAGTCATTCATCACTTAAAGCTCCTGTGGAATCTCACAGGAAAGCATGTGAAATTCAAATAATAGAATTTTTTTGCAAATAGATACCACCAAATCTGTGTTTAAACATTAATATGCGTTGATATTTTGACTCAAGTCTGTGAGAGATTCTATCATATCAGCTCTTTCTGTGTGGAAAAGATAGAAAGACAGGCAGGAAGAGACACCAGACAGACACAAGAGCAAGACATCCCATGCAGAGAAACACAGAGGGGTTTGAGATGACTGGCATATCGACTGCTCAGAGAAAAGGAGGTGAGACCTGGAACACAGACAGAGGAGACACATTACAACAACAACAAAGCACATGTTTGACGGACAGCGGGACATAAATTAAGAGGATGTCTGAAGACAGAAGAGAACACTTCAGTAGCAGGACAGGAAGAATGTACACGAACAGAGACAGATGCAAATCTAGCAGGAACAGCAGCACACACAGCTGTGAGGCAGTAATCCCGAGGGAGGTTGGTGACGCAGCGAGAGGCGAGATTGTGCAAGGTGGGCAGAGATGCTGCTGACTGTCCGAAGCTGAGACAGCGAGTTAAGAAGACAGCTAGAGAGAGAGACTTAGATGCAAGCCGACACAGAAGGAACTGCACATCCAAAGTGCAGACTATACAGGGTCAGAGTCACCAAACTGCCTCAGCAATGATTCTTACCAACAACAGCAGGACACACAAAGCATCAAAAATGCAAATCCATTGCGTAATCTGTGGACTGAGGTTCAGGATTATGCAACGGATATTCCAGAAATTGCAGATTAGGAGGTTTTTTTTTTCCCTGACGGGGGGTTGGCTGCTTAATCCCTCATATCAGCTGATGTATACCCCTGAGGCCTACAAAGCAAAAAATAAAAAACAACCTGACATGTAGCTTTAGCTGCACAAAAGACCATCCAGCCACTGAGGTTTGCTATCTTAGCATGTGGCTGGGAGCTAAAGGAAATACAAAGAGGATCAAGGTGATTTGCTGAGCTGGCCGTAAGACAGAGGGAGAAAGGGAGAAAGGAAAATTGGATAAGCGAGACAGCAAAAGAGACGAGGGAGGACAACATCTGTTTCCATGACTGGGTTACCACAGACAAAAACACACACATATATTGTAGGCATACATAACCTGGGGAAATGCCAAGCATCCATGACATTTCCCCTGACACCAAGCAAGCAACTTTCCACTGGAACAAGTAGACCATTGAAGCACACTGCTCTGACAGCATCTGTTTTATTTCACACAACAAAGCTGTCGTGACTGAGTGACGGCACACTGGTTTATCAGGAAAGAACAAGCCTGAGGACTCCCTACCTGCTTTTCTGTCAATTTCTGTCCTCATGTGTTCTTGGTAACAGCTGCTGCTTTAGTTAAAGAGCACAATTTCTATTTTTTGGAGTCCAAAAAAAGACATCCAGAATGTGATTTACTGCACAAAAAAATGACACAGAAATGTTGAAAATTTCCTCAATGAGTCAAAAATAAAAAGTTGTGAGGACTTCTTAGTAGCTCTCAGCAGAACGTCAGAGCTTTCATATTTCATTTTCTTTTTCTCCCAAAATTAGCTTTCTCCTTCTATTGCGACAAATATGTAATGCAAAAATGTAAAATAAGTCAACAAAAACAAACAAAAAAACACTAAAGATTATGTTATGCAGTCTTGTCTCCTGGAAATCATGTTTAAATACTTTTGATTTGCAACAGTAAACACATTTGAGAGAAACATAGTGCCACCAGCAGTTCTGATTCTCCAGCATTACAGTTTGCATGTTTTGATGTAGATTGAGATCTTTGTTCTCTCTCTCTTAGTTCTCTACAATTCATGCACAAAGGCTCTTAGTACTGCATGTTCAGTGACATTTTGTTCTTCAACATGGATCTGAATCTGTTTTGAAGGATGAAACACAAAGCATACATTCATTCTTTTCTCAAAAAACCCTCGACTCAGTAGTCTATTTAACTTGTTGGTGACATTCAGTGGTTTTCTTGTGCCTCGGCTCTGGTGCATACTGGCTCACTAACACACCATGAATTAGTATTTTGGGCTGTTTAGTGGCCGAGCTGTGCATCAGGATAAAAGTTGCATAGATTCAAACTATTATCTTGCAAGTTGGTATGGCTCACATGCAGAATGTCAGCATTCATTTGGAGTTACGTATCTTGAGAGAGGATCAAGCATTGAACCTTGGGGGACACCTCTGTGCTAATTTAAGCACTTGTCACTAAAAGTACCCACTTCAGTTACAGGTTTTTGACCACTTCATGGTGACGAAACAAGCTCTAAACACAGAATCACCTTTAAGTTGTGGCCACTGTGGGCCCCTTGCCCTTCCTCTCTTGATCCATGTTTCTGTCACACAACTTTTGAATCAATCACTCAGCTCTAGCTGCATTTGAATTCTAGTGCAGGGCAGACTAAACCATTTGGCGCATTTAAGGGGTGAGAGGAGCCTCAGAGAGCTTCCATTGTTCTTTTATACAATGTTCAGTCTTTCAGCCAATTTTAATCTAGTTTTGGCACTAATTACTAAAAAATAAAAAATTGCGAAAGAAAGATAAGTTACCCCCCTTTCCCCCTCCCACTGAGGCCCTGGTTAATCAGTCCCACATTGCCCCACACTACACTGCTCCTGCCTGACGAATGTGCTCTCTTTTAGCTCTGTTTTTGGTCTCCACCAGCCCATGAGGGAAATATCTGGCTCTTTAGTTGCTAAATGCTCCTCAATGGTCACCAGCTATAGTTGCTAACTGTGTCTCTATGCTGTTTGGCACTGAGCAGACAGTGCACAGTTGCCTGCTGGAGCAACATGGTTGCTAGAGTGGTTAAGCGGAACCATAACAGTGAAGCTGCAAGCTGCACAACCAAAACAATGAACTGAAAGGCGCTAGAATGCCTCGTAGCACTGAGGGAAACTGCAGTCAGGTGATAATTCTCTGAGGCTTCTTAACCATGAGCATGTAGTCATTTGATTTAGTCAGTGGTGCAGCTTTAAAACTGCACTATATTTGAAAAATCAGTATGTAGAGTGCTCCAAGAACGAGTCCTAAAACCCGGAAATGAGTTAGCATTTTTGCACTCCCAGTTCCCTCGTCTGGAAGTCAGTGGGTTTTTTTCTATGTGTCTTAAAAAAGGTCTCTTTGCCTGTTGTGAAATGGGACTATTAAGCAGCTTACAGGCTGAAGACATTTTGTCTTTAATATTTGTTTTTTTTTAAACTTTGGCCGCCGGCAGTAGACAGGTGACACACTGTTCAAAAACCTCTCCCGACACACACTGAGAAAATTATCTGCGTGTCCTGATTCATAATGTGCATTTGTCCTTCTTTGCCCTTGTGCGGCTCTAGCACACACACACACACACACACACACACACACACAGTTCCAAGAAGCCCTACCTCAGTGTATGAGTATGCCTCATGTCTCTCCTCTTACTGGTCTGTCTCCAGGCCATCAGCTCCTTATGCTTTTTTATTTTTTGAGTGATTGTTATAGTTAATTTTGCTTTTGCTGCGGATTCTTCAGTGTGACATCTGCAGCGTTATTCACAACAAAAAAGCAACGTGCACGGCTGCATGTTCACACAGTAGGTTCAGTTTTGGTGTCTGTTAATAGTCAGAGGGATCTTTTGCATTTGTCTGGGTTGGTGGAAATCTGGGAAACTTGGTTTTCTAAAATTCTTTCACAGTCCATCTAAAATGGACAGTATTTGGTATTAAAACTACAGTTAGTCACTTATGAAAATAACCATGTTTCACATTTGCTGAAGCTGTCAGTATGTTCTGAAAGAGCTACATGAGATTCAGATGTCAGTCCACATTTTCCTACTCTAATGGCATTTGCTACAGTTGACAGCGGCACACTAACAGCAACCTGACGCAGCCGTCAGTCGTGTCAATCACTGCTCGTGACTGTGACCCTGCCAGCATGTAGGACACAGTCGACCAAAGCGCCAAGCACCGCCCACCAGCCGGACCAACTTTCTCATTTTACAGCTAAACAGTACAGTAAATGTTCCTGAAAACATCGCAGGTGAGAAATAAGTAACGCAGTAACAGGATCTTGATTCATATGT
>NW_026082701.1:0-1400 GCF_006386435.1 Epinephelus moara | reverse complement strand
GGATAAGAATAACTCGTCATAGATAAGTAATATCTGTTTGTTTGTTTGCAATTTATCAGTATTTATTGAACCTGCTGTGATGGTTGTATCTTGAAATGGTCCACATCAGTTTTACTGCAAGTGGAATAGTGTTCTATGACAGGTCATATGAGTAAACCACTCATACACAACAAAAACAGCAGTTGTTTACATATCATAATCATCAAATAAAACCTTACACTCACACATCAGAACTGTTAATTCACATGTTGAGCATGCCCTTAGAATGTAGAAGGTAAACTATTGATATACTACTTGGCTGATCGCTGTGCTGTGCTTCGGTCTCTGTCTGGCATCTTACCAATGAATAATCAGTGGCCATCAGATTTTATGTTGTGTTTTAGTTTAGATCTTCATGGTTTTGTGTGCATTATCTGTGGTTTGAATCTCTCAGGGAGAGGGGTCTTGGGGAAGTGCTGACAGCTAGCTAGCTGCTAGCTGCTCTGCTTTGCAACCTTTTAGGGGCTGTTCTTGGTGTACAATAAAAGCCTTCAGTGTGCCTTCCTTTTCTGATGTGACTACCACAGACAAGCTCAGGTATATTATGTCACAGCTGAAATCAATTGGGATGCTAATCAAGGAGCTCCTTCATCGGCAGGATGAACTACGTTCTTGGCTCGCATTGTTCAATTCAGTGTCTGTGCTGGCTCCGTAAGCTGCAGAGTCCCAAGGAGAGGACGCCGATGCTGCAGAGACCGCTCTGGACAATCTTCACTGGCCTAACATCGTCAAGGGGAGTCGCAGGCAGTCTCTGCCTCTATTTGTCCCAGACTGGATGAGGAAGACATGTTGCTGTCAAGCCCCTTTGCCCCAGTGGTGGAGTGGGATGACAGCTCCGACTGCTTCCCCCAACCCCTTGTTGCGCCTGTTCAGAAACATACTTCTTGCAGCAAGAAGCATTACATTGTCCCTGGGAAGGATTTCTGATAAACTCACGAATGAGAAGCTCCACTGTTGTACTGGTCTGCAACCCCAAGGAAGCTCCTGCACTCACAGCTGATTCAGTCCCCGCTGCTGAAATTACTGACCACTGCTTCGATGGAGCTCCCACAAATTTTGTTGTGTAGGGGAGCTGCAGTGACCCTGAGTTCCTACTGGAGGGAGACACCATTTTTCTAGGGCCAGAGTTAAGGACTGACTGCACCACTTCCCTTCCATCCCTGATTGCCATCCCTCTGCATATACAATAATTTTTCATGTGGGCACCAATGACATTAGACTCAGGAATTTCATTGTACAACCAGGCTTTTGTATACGCTCTGGTACAATACCGACCATTAAAGGGGACATATTATGCAAAACTCACTTTTTCTTTGCTTTAGTATGAATATTTGCATATCCGGAGTGCCTCCCTACCCCTT
>NW_026082700.1:2693-4097 GCF_006386435.1 Epinephelus moara | reverse complement strand
ACTATGACTTTTTTATGCAATTTTGAACGACATGGTATACTATGACTTTTTGATGCAATTTCGAACGACATGCTACAGTATGACTTTTTCATGCAATTTTGAACGACATGCTATAGTTTGACTTTTTTTATGCAATTGAACGACATGCTATAGTTTGACTTTTTTTATGCAATTTTGAACGACATGCTATACTATGACTTTTTTGTGAAAATTTGAACCACATACTATTCTATGGTGTTTCATGCAATTTTGAAAGACATACTATACTATGACTTTTTGATGCAATTTTGAACGACATGCTATAGTTTGACTTTTTTTATGCAATTTTGAAAGACATACTATACTATGACTTTTTGATGCAATTTTGAACAACATGCTATACTATTGACTTTTTGATGCAATTTTGAACAACATGCTATACTATTATTTTTTTTCCAATTTTGAACAACATACTATACTATGACTTTTTGATGCAATTTTGAACAACACGTTATAGTATCACTTTTTTGTCCAACTTTGAAAGACATACTATACTATGACTTTTTGATGCAATTTTGAACAACACGTTATAGTATCACTTTTTTGTCCAACTTTGAACGACATACTATACTATGACTTTTTGATGCAATTTCGAACGACATGCTACAGTATGACTTTTTCATGCAATTTCGAACGACATGCTATACTATGACTTTTTGATGCAATTTTCAACGACATGCTATAATATGACTTTTTTGTCCAACTTTGAACGACATGCTACACTATGACTTTTTTGTCCAATTTTCAACGACATACTGTACTATGACTTTTTTATGCAATTTTGAAAGACATGCTACAGTATGACTTTTTGATGCAATTTCGAACGACATGCTATACTATGACTTTTTTATGCAATTTTGAAAGACATGCTACAGTATGACTTTTTGATGCGATTTTTAACGACATGCTATAGTATGACTTTTTTGTGAAAATTTGAACAACATACTATTCTATGGTGTTTTATGCAATTTTGAATGACATGCTATGCTATGACTTTTTTGTCCAATTTTGAACAACATACTATTCAATGGTGTTTTATGCAATTTTGAATGACATGCTATGCTATGACTTTTTTGTCCAATTTTGAACAACATGGTATACTATGACTTTTTGATGCAATTTTGAACAACATACTATACTATGACTTTTTTGTCCAATTTTGAACAACATGCTATACTATTATTTTTTTTCCAATTTTGAACGACATGCTATACTATGACTTTTTTATGCAATTTTGAATGACATGCTATATTATGACTTTTCCATCCAATTTTGAACGACATGCTATAGTATGACTTTTTTATGTTGTTTTGAACGACATGCTATAGTATGACTTTTTTATGTTGTTTTGAACGACATGCTATA
>NW_026082700.1:0-2488 GCF_006386435.1 Epinephelus moara | reverse complement strand
TCCAATTTTGAACGACATACTATACTGTGACTTTTTTGTCCAATTTTGAACGACATGCTACACTGACTTTTTTGTCCAAATTTCAACGACATACTATACTGTGACTTTTTTGTCCAATTTTGAACGACATACTATACTATGAATTTTTATGCAATTTTGAAAGACATGCTATACTATGACTTTTTGATGCAATTTTGAAAGACATACTATACTATGACTTTTTGATGCAATTTTGAACGACATGCTACAGTATGACTTTTTTGTGAAAATTTGAACAACATACTATTCTATGGTGTTTTATGCAATTTTGAATGACATGCTATGCTATGACTTTTTTATGCAATTTTGAACAACATGCTATACTATGACGTTTTTAGGCAGTTTTTTTTTTTAAAGATATTTTTTGGGGCATTTTCAGCCTTTTTGATAGGACAGACAAGCATGAAGGAGAGAGAGAGAGGGGGAGTGACATGCAGCAGGGGGCCGCAGGCTGGAGTCGAACCTGGGTCGCTGCAGCAACAGCCTTGTACATGGGGTGCCTGCTCTACCACTAAGCCACTGACGCCCCGTTTTTATGCAGTTTTGAACGACATACTACAGTATGATGTTTTTATGCATTTTTGAACGACATACTATACTATGGCTTTGTTGTCCAATTTTTAACGACATACTATATTGTGACGTTTTTTTCCAATTTTTAATGACATACTATCGTTTGACGTGTTTATGCTATTTTGAACAACAATACTATACTATGATAGCCTGGAAATCCAAGATTTTGAGTCTGGCCCTCACCGATACACCCTTCCTACCCAAGCAGCGGCACTAACTGAGGCCTTTCAAATGCCACCACACGCAATTGCATAGCACGATGGCCAATCAGAGCAAAAAACAAGGTGACGTATTCATTGCACTAAACCCCATTTTTTTGCCCAACAGTGGGGCTAACTGATATATTAGGCTTTTGCCATATCCCATTGGCAGAACAGCAAAAACGTCCTTCCTGGAAATGAAGGCTTCTAGGGCAGTCTTCTGTTCCTCTCTCAAGGAAAAAGATAAGTGTAGTTGGCTTAGCGTTCCTTCCAAAGCTAAACTGAATGGACGCGGACATTCGGCAGCTGCCATCTTGGCTGTTTACTTTTCGACTCCTACGGCGCAGCGCTGTCGTCATCATGTTACGCCTGAATGACATACTATACTATAGTGTTTCATGCAAATTTGAACAACATACTATGTATACTATCATGTTTTTGTCCAATTTTGACAGACAGACTATACTATGCCGTTTTTGTCCAACAAATTAATTTTTTACCACACTATAATGACTTTTTTAAGGTCTTCTTTTTGCAACACACCATGCCATGATTTTTTTAAACAATGTATTATGATTTAATTTTGACATTTTTTATGGCATAATATGCTGACTTTTAATGACATTTCTACAATATCCTATACCAGAAATTTACAACCTACTCTATGACTTTTTGATAACCTTCTTTACAACATTCTGTACTATGAGTTGTCGGTGAAGATTCCAGGTCATGGTAATCGTAAGTGCTAATAGCGTAACTGGGCTTGCTTGCGCTTCTTGAAGACGTTTTGCCTCTCATCCAAGAAGCTTCTTCAGTTCTAAATGACTGGTACGAAGTATCAAGGTGTGCAAGTAAAACAATTTTCTTTAGGGATTCAAAGTCACATACGGTGAGTAACTGATATACAATTGATCGTTTCGGAAGAGATATATATTCCCTTAAATGTAAGCTACTGAAAGTTTATCATCAATCTCATTGATCATTTTATGACTGACTCATGGTATATTTAATGGTTAGCAGTGATGTAAGTGTAATCATTTCATAAGAAACAAACTACATTATTCAGCAACGATAAAATAGTCCTCAAGGTGTAGCTCCCTGGACGCTCTACAAATCTGTGCAAGTCCAGAAACAACAAAGTATGTTGTGTGTTGTGTTTTAGTGCACATACCTGAGCAAACTTGTGTATCTGCTCGACCACAGCAGCGAAGAGAGCACCCACACTCTCATCAATCAGACTCTGCATGTAATGGACTGCCTCCTCGTCCGAAAGGTCCAATCTGAACTTGTCCTGCACCTGGAGGCAAAATGATGTGGTCCATTTTAAACATTAACAATATAAACCAGTGTAATGACCTCACTTCAGCTTAAGTGCCTTGATAAATAAAACCCGTCATCAATCTGGTGAGGCGTGTAAATTCCACTGACAAACGTACCTTCTTAACCGTCTTGTCAGGCTCCAGGGCGATGTCGGGAATATTGGCGTCCACCATGAGAGAGAACAGATTCAGGATCAGGTTGGAGTATCTGAGGAAATTAAGGGAAGAAGCATATTTTACCTCAGTGGTTAAATATGTGTGGAAATGCATTAATAATATTCAATCTTCCTTACAAAGGTGAAACTATCAGTTCTGTAGCAGGCGCTTCTTTATCTAAAATGTTCATTTGTATATCAG
>NW_026082699.1:3641-4000 GCF_006386435.1 Epinephelus moara | reverse complement strand
CCATCACTTTCTTTAGATCTGCCAGTGGTCGTTTCCACTTTTCAAAAAAGTAAGGCCTACATAACCAGGCTGACATCTTGCAGTGGACAGCAAATGCAAGTGGGTGCGGCTTGCTGGTGGAGGCCCCACCCCCACCACAGCTGTCTCTGTGGCGCAATCGGTTAGCGCGTTCGGCTGTTAACCGAAAGGTTGGTGGTTCAAGCCCACCCAGGGACGTTTTCTGCTGGAAAAAACACAGCTCCCTTCATGAATAAAAAACCAGTGTGCAGAATCTGTCACGAAACCAGCAGAAAAACAATGAAGACAAACCATCACTTGCAGTATGTCCTTGTGTTCTATAAACAAGTAGATTTCAAAGT
>NW_026082699.1:0-1687 GCF_006386435.1 Epinephelus moara | reverse complement strand
TGTGGCCGGTAAACGATTGAGTCTAATGAAAAAACGGTACGGTTCAAACAGACACTCATTGGGGAAAGACAGCACATCTAAACGGGGTCTGAAGATCCTCTCCCGGCGTAAAGCATTGTGAATTAATTCTGCCTCGATATCGATCACATTTCCTACATATGAACAACCCATGTGTGTCTGCCAGCTTGCTTCAGGCTCGGCAGTAGGGAGGACACAGGGTGAACTCAGGGTTTCTTATAGAAAACCTGCCAGTGAGCAGGATAGGTTCACAGAGTCAGTTGCCATGGTGATTGACTCAGAGTTTGACTTACCTCTCTGTCTGGAACTGAAAACCCAGAGTTTCCCTCATTTCAGGGTTAACATACTCAGAGTTTTCACTAAACCCGCTTTCTGGAACACCCCCCAGGTAAACAACAAACACAGGTAAACAACACACACAGGTGAACAACAAACACTGGTAAATTTGTGTGTTAACTGTGTGAGTGTAATCTGTGTGAGTGTCACCTGTGTCACTGTCACCTGTGTGAGTGTCACCTGTGTGAGTGTCACCTGTGTCAGTGTCACCTGTGTCAGTGTTACCTGTGTCAGTGTCACCTGTGTCAGTGTTACCTGTGTCAGCGTCACCTGTGTGAGTGTCACCTGTGTGAGTGTTACCTGTGTCAGTGTTACCTGTGTGAGTGTTACCTGTGTCAGTGTCACCTGTGTGAGTGTCACCTGTGTGAGTGTCACCTGTGTCAGTGTCACCTGTGTCAGTGTCACCTGTGTCAGTGTTACCTCTGTCAGTGTCACCTGTGTCAGTGTCACCTGTGTGAGTGTTACCTGTGTGAGTGTCACCTGTGTGAGTGTTACCTGTGTGAGTGTCACCTGTGTCAGTGTTACCTGTGTCAGTGTCACCTGTCAGTGTCACCTGTGTCAGTGTCACCTGTGTCAATGTCACCTGTGTCAGTGTCACCTCTGTCAGTGTTACCTGAGAGCAGAGTTTGTCGAGGAAGCGGATGCCGAGGATCTGTCCTGATGACATCATGAGGTTGACGTCTCTCTTCTTCACAGAGATCTTTGCGGTGTACATGTAGTTCAACACCTCCTCAAAGATATCAGAGCGGATGAAGTCAATCTCAATCACAGACGAGTTGTCCACCTGAGGAGACACACAGACAGGTGAGTCAGTACAGGTGCTCAGACATTTGTGTACATGAATTATATCTGCTGTTTTGCTTTGAAGAAATTTGGACAGCACTTTGTTTTTTATGAACTGCTGAAGAATTTGATGAGTACCATGTGTTTTTTTTCCTTGTCTTCTGTTAGTAATTCAAATAGTACCATGTCTTTTTTGAGTCTTCGTAGAGTACCACGTGTGTCTTGGAGTGCTTGGAGAGCACCATGTGTTTTTTTGAAGTATTAGGACAGAGCTTCATGTTTGGTTGACAGTTTTTGAAGTACTTGGAGAGAACCTTGTGTTTATTGAGGAGTGTGGAGAGTACCATGTGGTTTCCAGACGTGCCATGTTTTTTTTGTTTTTTGTTTTAGGAGAGAAGCTTCTGTTTCTAAATCGTTTGTCCTTTTTGAAGTACTATGTGTTTGTGAACAGTTCTTCAGGTTGTTGTTGAAGTATTTAGAGAGTAGCTTTTGTTTTGTTGAGAGTTTCGGAGAGTCGCATGTAGTTTTTTTTTTAAGTATTTCAACAGTA
>NW_026082698.1:4066-5950 GCF_006386435.1 Epinephelus moara | reverse complement strand
GCTCCCAAATAACGCAGCGTATCTATGCCGGTGAATCCACCATGGTGGATGAATGATTCAGTTGAATTCGACTCCCAAGACGATCCTCACCTAGCTGTCAATTCGATTGAGACTGGCCAATAGGAACGTGGCCCCGCCCATGACATTATTTTCACAGCGAAAGCAAAATCCTGACAGGACAGCAAAGACTTAGGTTTTGAGAGAGAGAAGAAAAATGTTTTGAGAGAAACGATTTTTTTTTAGAGAAAATGTTTTCACACTGATAGCAAAAAAATAATATTTGAGAGTAAAAGTTTTTTGAGAGTTTTTTTTTTTCCTCGGAAATCATTTTTTAAATCTCAAATTATTTTTTTTATATTCTATGACAAAATACTTTCTCTCACAACTTTTTTCTTTCTTTTGTCTCAAATATTATTATTTTTTGCTATCAGTGTGAAAACTTTTTCTCTCATTTTTTTTCTCTCATATTTATTTTCTCTCATATCATTTATTTTCTCTCATGTAATAAAGACACAAATCTAACTCCATAATTCAAACAGTGCAAGATAACATTAACTGTACACCATCCAGAGTGAAGTGTGATATTCTCCCAGAGAGCATTAGTACAGCTGTGATGATGCCACTACTGAGAAGATGTGGAAAATGTGTTGTTAGCCACAACTGCAGAAACATGAAGTTACCATACCGCCGGAAACTAAAGAATAGTGCTTCCTTCCGTCTAACTTAGGACAGACAGACTGAAGCCCCTCACAATAAGCCAGCAGAGGAAAGAGCAGTCATTTTAGTTTGAACTAAGTCAGAGAAGGAGTTTTATCTAAATTAACTCTTTATTTATTTGACCAGTTAAACAGGCTGTAATTTACTTGTGTTATTTTAATTTACTTTGTAATTAAATGTATTTACAGCTGCACTAATCAATATTTTCATGTTAACAACAGACCACTGAGCCTACTGAGAGTTGTCATCTTTAATAAGCCTAGTTTCCAGCAGCAGTTTTAATGAAAAATCTCTGATAAACCCACATAAAGAAGCATTAAGCAGCTAAAGAGACAGATGTTTATCTCAGGAGTTGAAACAGAGCTAAAATAGAATGAATATTGGACTTACATTCTTCAAGTGACACAAACACCACTCAAACATTTCACAGCAGGTTGTCCTATCAGCTTCATAAGATGATAATATGTTATTATTTACCTTTGTTTTCTAATGTTTGTTCTTGACTGTTGATTTTTAAATGAATGGGAGCACGTCACTTTTAGTATCCATCATTTCCTGTCTCAGATTGGAACCTTAAACTTCCTCATATCTCTTTTTCTGACTTTCACAGATATCTGAAACTATGTGGATGAGTTTTCTGTTCTTTTATGTGTTCTTGTATGCTGTGTCACAGAATTGATAAATGCAAATACAATTGTAAAAGGCTAGGAGTCTACAGACACACTAGTGGCTCTGTGAGGCTGCTTTGAGATAAAAACATCCTGCTAACATGCTCACAATGGCAATGTTAACATGTGATGTTTAGCAGGGATAATGTTAATTATAGCTGCTGTGCAGTGATGGGTCGGGTCCGGGCATTTTTAGGAAATTCTGAGCAACAAGCAGAAGAATTGGAAGACACAGGAATTTAGCAACACAATCTGCCTTTTGCATCAGCTGACGCTTGAACTCACAACCTCTGAGACTAAGAATCAATTTCTATCTCACTGAGCTAATTAGTCAGTGACAATTCATGTGTAGCTTCACAAATTGACCAAGCCAGGCATGCAGGTTTAGCAGCCGTCCATGCATGGAAAAGCAGATTTCAAACCACTGTAAAAAAATTCAGTTATCGAAACAAAAATCTGAAAATACACATATTGCATCTAGACAGCATGGAGATGTTGG
>NW_026082698.1:1879-3064 GCF_006386435.1 Epinephelus moara | reverse complement strand
ATATATATATACATATATACATACACACACATATATATATATATATATATATATATATATATATATATATATATATATATATATTTGGTCATACACCCCTAATTTGGATGGATGAAGACAAGGTTGAAAATGGCAAGGTTATTTTTCAAAGTCATTGTCACACCATGCATTTTAATATAATTAATACATTCTTACACAAATACCTTCCCTGAATTTTAATATATGGAAAACATGCCTCTATATGACATCTTTTGTTTTGTTAGGTTTCCTGAAAAATGTGTCCTCTGTAAAACAGCACTTGTGATGATATTTTAATTTTCTTGACCAATACCCCCAGCCCCCATAGTCTACATGTTAGTTTGGTTTATAATCAATATATTGATTAATAAATCACAAAAAAATTACATTTCTGTAATTCTGTAATCTTACACCATGTAATGTGTGGCTGCCCTCAGAGTTTGATTGTGAATCGGCTTTGGAGGAGGACCTATTATTCCCTTTTCCTTCCACCGCCCGCGGAAGCGCCGCGAATAGCCTCGAAGCGCAGAGAAGCGAAGCCAGTTTCCTTTCGGCGCCCATGTTAAAGCAGCTGTGCGGAACTTTTTACCATTAATAAAACTGTCCCTAGTTCGTATCACCCCCCCTTGAAAATCCGCATATTTATTTGAACCCAACAGCGACAAAAAAGCCTTTCTCTATATGGCTTAGCGTAGCCTCGCTCGGGTCGGACACACAGCGGAAGTCAGCAAACCAGAATACGGCACCCGAGGCAGAAGTGATTCTGCTCGCCCGCAGTGATTAAACCACAGAAGAAGAAGGAGCCGTGTTTACAGTGTTCTTCGAGTAAGCAGTACGCAAAGGGCATTGCTGAACACGTAACACCTAACAGTTTTACCAGAGATGTATCTATGAGGACTTGGTTGTACTTTTGATGTCATGGCGGATAACGAAGGAGCATCATGTAAAATTATCTGACTGTGACCATGAATACAAATATACAGCAGGCAGTTGTCCTCAGTTTATAAGAAATTCAGAGCTACACCAGAGCATTTATGAACAGGTCTTACTTTACTACTAATTTGTGTGTAACGTTAGCATGTTTACACTAATTACTTGGACTGACGTTAGTAGAGTTAGCTTTGCAAGCGAAGGCTGCAGGTAACAGCTTTGCTGTGTTAGGATTAT
>NW_026082698.1:0-1274 GCF_006386435.1 Epinephelus moara | reverse complement strand
AGAAACACGACAGGAGAATTTACTGAGTCATTTTGCTGTTTCCACTAATTACTTGGACTGACCTGATGTTAGTTAATCCTCTCGCTCTCCAAAACAAATGCATGCTGTAATTGCCGGCTGCAGTCGGAATTTTACGACACCAGGCTGAGGGTGTCATACCGCTTCGACCAAAGGGGCGCTATAATCAACGAAAACGAAAAGTTCCGCACAGCTGCTTTAACCAATTGTGTCATCCACACCGGCCTCGCCGCGCAGCTCCACCACCGGCCCTGCAGCGATCATTTCTGCGTCTGGTCTAGTTTCTGCGTGAGCCGCGAGCGAATTTGTCAAGCCGGGTAGTTACCCATGATGGAAAAACAACAGCTGGGAGCAGAATCGTTTGTCGACCGGCACGGAGAAATGCGCGTCTGATGTGAACAGAGGTGTTCGGTGAATTTCGGTGCGCTGCGCTTCGCAGGCAGTGTGGCCCTGGCGTTATAGCTGCAGGTCGCCTAACTGGCTAATCAAAGCTATTGCATTGAATTGCTTTTGTTACGCAGCACACAGTAAGTTACACTGCTAGTCTCAGTAAGATGAATTTAACAAATAAATTGAACTGCATTTATTTGTCAAAATGTGTGGCTGTACTCGGAGTTTCATTGTGAATCGGCTTTTATCATACGTTTTATGGAAAATGTACACTGTGTTTTTATAACTTGGAGCTCTGTTAGATGGAGGCCGTTCAATATATCATTACTAAACATTGTAGATAGTCTAATTATACAGCTGGGGAGGTATTTGTGTGATGAAAGGAAGTAGTTTGTGTGTCTGTCTCACCATGTGTTTGAATACGTATATTTGGTCTGCTGATTTTACAGGGAGAGGACAACACTGTTTAGCATTTTAGATGTTGACTATGGATGGGTATGGTTATGTCTTACATGCTGATTTAGACAGCACACTAGTTCAGCTAATAGCAAATTGTTACTAATAAGCTAAAATGACAGCTGTCTGTATGTAGACTAACTTAGTTTAGGACTGGGCAACAAGTGGATGAATTCAGATGTGAACTTTAAAATGCTGAAATCATTATCATTGATGAAGTGTCCATGGTGTCAAAGCCTCTTTTTGCCTATGTGGGTGCCAGACTGAAGCAGATCAAAGGCAGTCAGAGACCCTCTGGAGGAATGTCACTGAAAGCTGTTTTAGCAGCTACCACCCATGCGACAGTCTAAACCTCTCTGTGTGTATGACCCATTTGAGATTCACCTATGGCAGGAACACTTTAAGATGAT
>NW_026082697.1:0-1000 GCF_006386435.1 Epinephelus moara | reverse complement strand
ATACAACAGAGTTTACAAGATCCATGGTAACCTCCCTCTTTGGACTCTTCACTGCATCACACTCTCCCATTCTAATGCCCTGACTTTTCAAAACTACACCAATAATCTAGCCAATAAACTCTATTTTTCAGATCCCACACAACAACTCCAATCCCACACTTAATGCACTACTTCCAAGTCACAACACAAAACAGCAACATGTCACTAGATCAGTCTCGCATGCACTTATTCCTGTACCACCTTACAAAAACAATTACAGTCAGAGATCATTTTATTACACTCACACTGAGGCCCTGTTTAGACGACAACGGTTTCTCTAAAAACGGAAAAGTCTGTCCTTTGCGTTTTAAAAAACTTCTGCGTTTATATGACGACGTTATTGAAACGATCCCCGTTCACACGGAGCCGCAAAATCTACTGGAAACGCATGCCTACTAGTATGCACGCCAGGCCAATGGGTGGCAGTGTAAATCTGCAAAGCAACACCATGGCATGATGCCATGCGCCTGCCCTAAAGCGCCTTCCTCTACAACGCGGTGATTATAAACCAAAACAAAGAAGACACAATGGCGAAAGCATGCACAGATAACTTTGTCTGCATGGACGACGAGGTGGAGTTGCTACAGTAACAGATCTGCACTTCACTTCAAATCAACAGGGTGAGCAGCACAAACAGAGCTCGGCATTGTTGTTGTGACAGCTGTTGATGCCTAGTGACTGGAACCGTAATGCGCATGTGCGAAAAGTCTCCGTTTTCAGAGGAACTGCATATTTTTACATGTTTACATATAGTTTACATGACAATGGAGACGCTGCCGTTTCCAAAAAGTTGCACTCTAGAACCCGTTTTCAAAACCTTGCGTTTTCAGGCACCCAAAACACCGCTGTCGTGTAAAGTTTACCGTTTTCAGTTGAAATCGTTGTCGTATAAACTGAACCTTAGATAGAAAGAGTTTATTGTTATAGAAGGAGAATTGTCCATCACTCACCACAAACCTGT
>NW_026082696.1:0-1320 GCF_006386435.1 Epinephelus moara | reverse complement strand
TGGGTGACGATGGCGAGGGGCCAAGGTCCCTACCAACGCTGCTTGGCAGCTTTAATTAGGGACCTTGGCCTACAGGGGCAAGGACCCTATTGTTCTTGTAACGTTTTTTTATTATTATTCTTTTTCTTTCTTTCATCCGCCGCCACTTCAAACTTGAATTTGACCCCCTAAACATGCTTCAAAACTCACCAAAATTGGCACGCATGTCAGGACTGGCGAAAAATTTTATAAAATGAAAAAATTAATCAGAAAAGTGCCAAAATGGGCTCTCTAGCACCACCTAACTGTTCAGACCACTAAAATGGCCGCTGCAGCCAGTAGGAACGTCGTAGGAAGATCAAACCAAAACAGCCGTGTTCGTCTCATCAAGACCTACAAATCACGCACTCGCACCTCGGGCCTAAACCCAACAGGAAGTGAGCTATTTCCTTTCAAAGTAAGATTTTCCCTAAAAACAAGAAATTCCTTTAAAAAACATCTCCTCCTACACCGTTTATCGTATCGGCTTCAAACTCGCACAGGTTATTGTTCAACGTGTCCTTATCAATTATTGTGCGTAACTTTTTCAATCCTCGACCGGTTTGGATTTTATGGCGCGTTTCAGGTGATGTGCGCCAAACCCTCCTGACGATTTGTTGTGCCACCTAGACACACTAAAATGCCCGCTGCGACGGGTAGAAACCACTTAGAAAGACCAAACCAAAACTGTCGCGTTCGTCTCATAAAGACCTACAAATGTCGCGCTGCAACCCCTGACCTAACTCCAACAGGAAGTGCGCTGTCGGACTTTGAATGTAAGATGGCGTTTTTGACAAATTCTGTCGAACAAAAATTATTTGCTCCCACACCGTTTATCATAACTGCTTCAAACTTGCACAAATTACAGCTCTACCCCTGCTGAACATTACTTGTGAAGGACTTTGTCCCAACTTGAACGGTTTGGATTTTAGAAACGTTAGAAGGTGCAGGACACCAGTCCTCATGATGATCTCTGTAAGAAAAGATGAGGGCCAACAGACTGTAAACTTGTGATTAAGGTGACATTTTTCAGTCTATAGACATACAAGCTTTATATGTGTGTGTTCAGAACAAATTTATCTATCAGGTGATGCTTTCAGATTGAAGATGGGACCCACGGTTTGGGATCTGGAAGGATTTGTTTGAGAAACGTTCAGCCATTCTGCTGTCTGTGTCAGCTGCATGCAGTCCTTAATTAGCATAACAAAAACTTCACTCTGACAGCCTGTGTGTCAGAGTGAAGTGTGTCTGTGTGTCTGTGTGTGTGCGTGTGGTCACACAGACATGACAGTATAACATTTA
>NW_026082695.1:17446-21078 GCF_006386435.1 Epinephelus moara | reverse complement strand
AAACTAGATACTGGCAGCTGAAGTATCCCTTTTCTATACAATGCAACACTACTTAGGCACCTAGGAGCGGCCAACCACTTCTTAATATAGGGGTTAACCAACCTTTCAATTCTCTCCACAACAGATATTGGAATTTCATAAATTGACAGTGGCCACATTAACCTAGGATATAGCCCAAATTGCAAACACCACAACTTCAACTTTCCTGGAAGTTCTGATTTACCTATTCTATCCACTCCTTCAGCCACATCTTTTCTAAATTTCACCACCTGTTCCTCATCATTCAACTCCACATTGTACCACCTGCCTAAGCTCTTTACTGACGTTTCCCTAATTGTTGGGATTTCCTCATCATCTATGACAAACTTCCTATCACTTAACTTCCCTCTACATATCGAGATGCTTCTAGACTTACTAGGCTCGATCTTCATGCTGGCCCACTTGAGGTTCTTATTTACCTTCTCTAGTAGCCTCTTTGTACATGGAATTGTTGTGGTGACCAGTGTCATATCATCTATGTAAGCCCTAACTGGTGGAAGATACAACCCGTTCTGCCGTATCTAGTTAGTAGTTGGTCCAGGAGCTTCGCCTCCATGATGGCCGTTTCAAGCACTGCACTTACATGCTTGCACATGTGCTGTTTTCTATTGAGATGGTGGTAACTGCAGTTTGTACTGTAAAGTCGTATAGCTCTGGGTATCCAGCAGCTACTACCACCAGTTTCTCTTCCATTGTTTACCAACTGTAAACTTGTTGTTGTGACAACCACAGAAGACCTGCCATCATATGACTGGACAATGGGGAAAAAGTGCAGATGACATGGGGTGCTTTTCCACTCTGATTTAAAGTTTTTTCAACTGGAGGAGCACTTCGGCAAAAACACCAGGTGCCTATAGTGCAGAAACACGAGGCACATAGCAACGTATAAACAGCAAGCAAAAATCTTCATTGTCATTAAAAACAACAATAACAAAAAGCCGCCTCCAGCTGCTAAAATGCTTTCTGTGTGATTGGGCCTAACACGGTGTCCCAGAACATCAACAACCAACGCACCAATGGTACTTTGCATGTCATATCTCAAAGTGGAAAGTCCAAGACTAAACATTGATATGTGACGAGGTTGGAGTGAGAATGTGTTGACATGATCCACTGCATACAAGTGTTATACATTACTGAATCTGAGATTCCTTTTGTATGCATTCATTTCAGTATGAAAATCTAAGTGCAAAGACTGAAAACTGGCTTAAGCTGCTCTATGTAGGTTATCCAAATCGAAAGCCAGAAGCAAGAAGAAAGTGACAAGATTTTCCTCCAGCATTACCCAAATTATCAGATGTAGGCACAGGATAGCCAGTGTCCTGATTTTCATACAGTTCTCTGAAATTATTCATTGTTTCCATTGGAAAGACAGTTATCAAACTGCTGAGACTGTTGCCTCAGCTGGTAGAAATATAAATGTGGAGTCCCAGTCTATACAGTATGTGCTATACACTACAGGTAAGGAGGATGGACTTTTTGGTGAAAACCTTGGTGAGGATGGGTTATCAAAGTATATGCAGTACATTGCCCCTGCAATGTTTAGCAAAGTGTATTTTATTTGGAGCTTTCTGTAAACTGCCACAGGCTTCAATATTCTGATTTGGAGGATATTTGAGACTCAAGTTGCCACAACATTCTGATTACAAGAACAGCTTCTCTGCAATTTTTGCAAATGGGCCCTCAACAGTTTGAGTGCCTCTGAGAGAAAAAAAGATGCTTCTCTGACACTCATAAATAAGCAAATCTTTGCAAACAGAACACAAGGTCACAGTTCAAATGCCAAAAGGCAGAAAACATTGGCCCATTTTTTGACTTTATGTGTTAATAACAAACCAGACTTCAAGAGCTGTCCATAAGTCCAACTTTGATACATAATCATTGTTATAACTGGGCTTACAATTATGATTCATGCATAGAAACATATTTGGACGCATTTGATGCCTTTTATTTGTCTTTTAATACTAACCATTAAGAAACAATAAAATTTCATTATAGCTTGTGTTTGTGAGACATAAATGTTTTTTGGTTAAGTAATACTGAGGAAAAAAAGGTGATGTAAGTAAAAAAGTGTGCACAACAGGTATGGTATTGTTTATTTGACTAAGTTTTTTTTCTTCAGTTATTCATTTGATAAATTTGTCACACTATGAACATGAAGTGTATTAACAGAGAGGAGGCTGTTTCCACTTCTGTGTTTTTGTTCAATCAGTTGCAACACTGGGGCCTCTTCGACCAAGTTTGCAACATGCAAGCTGCCATTTGTGATATACCATAATTTCCTGTGGCCGTAATTTTGAGACATCTCACTTGTCTAAACAAACACCACGCTATTGACCTTATCATGAGTCTGAGAGAGCCCTGTGGGACTTAGGGCCTCTAGCAACAATTGTGAATCATTTATTTTTCACAGTGGTGCCACCATTTGCCATCTGTGTGTAAGCAGTGCTCACAAGTCACAATAGTGTGATTCACTATTCTTCTACTAACCGTGGAGGTCCCGATGGACCCCAACAAGACAATATAAAGTAAGATCACACCCATAAACCCTTTATTGTCAACTTGTTAACTACCTTCTATGTTGCTGCTCTCATGGCAGCCAATCAGCATTCTCTCTCTCTCTCTATTTTACTGTACTGTTATAGACAAGGGTATTAACATCAATATTCCCTGAATGACAGGTCATGGTTCAATGTGGGGCAGGAAGGAATTTTGGTCTCATCACCCCTCACTTTGGGCACTTCATTGGATTTATCAAGATTCCTGTTTGACTCAGCCTGCTTAAGATTTTTTCTGTCTTTTGCATCCACAACCTATCCCTGCGTGAAAAACTCCCTTGATAACCTTGGGACATAACAAACCCTCCTAACCTTCAGCTAAGACAGACTTTGTGTGACTGACAGCTGACTTACTGGACCTCAGTGAGCTTTTCCCTATTGCTGTAAATTCCCTTGTTAATCATGATGATCAACTAGAACATGATTATGATCAAAGAACAAATACTTCATCCATTACTGATGCTTTGTGCAACACCTCTGTCAGACTGCATTTGCATTAAGGACAGAATCTCTGCCTCCAAAGTCACTGCAACCTGCTGTAGTTGAGGAATGTTAGTGCTGAGTGAATCCTCTTCAACTGCTCTCGGATATTTATATCACTGCATCTATCACAAGGACTGAACATGAAGTGTGCAGAACATTATGAATGCCGGTGCTTTACCTGAAGGAGGGAGGAGAAGTTGTGGTGAATCTAGGAAGAACCCATGGCTGTTTGGTGCTTTTACTTTGTAGATCCAGCTCACATAAGGGAGAGGAGATAAGTTTCAGCTGCATTATGCAACATTTCTATTAAAACCAGAATTACTGGCATGCAGTTGTATGCCTCTGTACACCAGTCAAGTTGCACTTACAGTTTACATCCATGTCTGTGAAAACATGGATCTTGCACACACATCTTCCCCTAACACTACAGAAGATCTATACAATCAGCAGAGTTTCAAAGTGGACACCCACAATTGGAAGAATCTCGTTTAATCTGGACAGACAGTCTCAAAACTTATAAGAGGGGCCTCCGCAATGCCAGAGCAAACTATTACT
>NW_026082695.1:1720-14995 GCF_006386435.1 Epinephelus moara | reverse complement strand
TGCTGTAAAGCCCTGTGAGGCAAATTGTGATTTGTGATATTGGGCTTTATAAATAAAATTGATTGAAATTGAAATTGAATTGTTGTCACCAATTCAGTATCTGACCAAATGAAATAAAATGTCATCAATTTATCATCTTATCCTATTAGTCATTTGTCATAATTAGGGTATGAATTCTTAAGTTACGGCCAAAAACATGTTTTGTAAGGTCATAGTGACCTTGACCTTTGACCTTCAACCATCAAATTCTAATCACTTCATTCTTAAGTCCAAAGGGGACATTTGTGCCAAATTTGAGGAAACTCCCTCTAGGCCTTCTTAAGATATTGCATTCATGGATTACTGTTAATTTATCATTATTTATCATCATCTGTCCGTCCTGGAAGAGGGATCCCTCCTCAGTTGCTCTTCCTGAGGTTTCTACTATTTTTTTTCCCCCGTTAAAGGGTTTTTTTGGGGAGTTTTTCCTTATCCGCTGTGAGGGTCCTAAGGACAGAGGGATGTTGTATGCTGTAAAGCCCTCTGAGGCAAATTGTGATTTGTGATATTGAGCTTTATAAATAAAATTGATTGATTGATTGATTGATTGATCAGAATGAGACAGACCGTGCGTGGGCCCGGTGACCCTTGACACTTGGAACTTTGACGATCAGATTCCCATCAGTTCACTGTTCAGTCCAAGTGGACATCTGCGTTAAATTCGAGGAAATTCCCTCAAGGCATTCTTGATATATCGTGTTCGCAAGAATGGGACAGACAGACAGACAACCCAAAAAAATAATGCCAGCCACAGCTATCGGCGGTGTGGAGGCATAAATACACTGAGCCTCAATCAGTGGCTTCTCAGTTGGAGTTCAGCTCCCAGGTCAATCTAGGAACTGGTTGCTTTTAGGCCAGAGATATATTTGCTTTTAACTACATGTTTGCATGCGCATGATAGCTACCTCGTGTATCCTGCTTCTGGAGCGTTGGTTCTGCACAGTCTCAGGAATTAACATGACATGTATGCAAGATGCAATATGCACATAAACAACAGAGGCAGTGTAGGGGCATTATGGTGAAGTCGTGTGCTTGATTTAGAGGCCTTTAAAACTATCTACGATGGTGCCACTATTGCTTTTCTGCCATGAACTGAGTTCTATACTACACAAGTTCTTTGGTGTGCCCTCCAGTGGAATCCTCCAGTAACGCGCATAGCAATTCTGTTCATGGTGCAGCTGGTTGTCTTCACAAAAGCATAGCGAGAACAAGTATTTATCTGGCCTTAGCTGCATTAAATGTAACAGCAGGGACATAAAACCAGGACTAAAATCACAAATTTGGGCTGCACAGACAAAAAAAACCTAGATGGGATCATGTGGATTTTCCCTGATTACCCAAAATGAATGGTCAGTGGGTTGGGGGGAAATTCACTCCACGAAGAACTGACAAGTTGAAAATTAAGCCGTGACCCAGCCCTCCACAAGATGACTTTTTTTGGTCCACTCTGTGTCCAAAAATAATTTGCTTCTTTTGTTTGCCTTTTCAAGACTCTACAGCTACACTAGTGAATCTGTAAGGGTGATGTTTTACAGGTATAATGTCTACCATGTTCACCATTTTAGTTGAGTGTGTTAGTATGCTAATGTTCATTAGCACAACATTGATTCTAATTACGTATGTGGTGTGCTAACACTGATAAAGTGACAAAATAAAGTACAATCAAACCTGACAGCGTGCACACTAAATATGTTTTGTGCATGTGCTGCTGATACACACCATTCTTCCACAATACAATGCACATCAGAAATGGTGGAACTGGGAAAGTTTTGCATAAATTATGGATGGTGATGTCATTCCAGTGACATTTCAAAATCACAGTTTGATTAACATCCAACATTAAACATACTGTACCATTTTCTCTTCGTATACATTAAGGCCAACTGCTAAAGCTACTTATATTGTCACTGGTTTTGTAAGGATTTGGTCCTAAAGGATTGGACAAGTTGAAATTTTGACCTGGAATGAGAGGAAAAGTGAAAGGTTCATTTAAGTTACAAGAGGAACACACTAATCCATCCAAACTATGGTATAGACAGATGGACGGATTCCCCTCCCCCCAAAATATTTCATTTAAGTCAGTGGTTCTAAAATGATGTGGGATTCTGTGATAACCACACATTAGCCTATTATTGCAATATTCAACGGGGCCTATACAAAAAGTTATGAATAATTTTTTTTATTGACTGTATCAGTATGTTGGGCACATCAATTTCCTAATAAAGAGGCAAACTCTAGCTAAAATATTTATTTCAATTTAATTTATTTTAAAAAACAGGGAACCTATTTGTCGCCATTCATGCGTGGGAATTGTAAGTGTGTGACACATCAAAAGTCCTGATTAAGAGCCAGTGTGAGGGATGATAACATTTAAAAGGGAAAGCCGTGAGTGAGACAATGGATCGCTGTATTGTGCAGAGCATATTATAACAAAGCACCAGCGAAGACCTACCACCAAAAGAAAAGAGAAAAAAACTGTCAGTGGACAGTATCATGAAAGCTCTCTGCCTCCTGTATCTTATTTTTATTGACCTATGCCATGGTAAGAGTGATACAACACATCCTAGAAGCTATTGTGCACAGATATAAATTCAGGTGTGATTTGAGATTTTGGCTTGCCCTTTGGTGTGCCATGGGCACAAAATGTTTGAAAACCACTGATTTAAGTAAACAGTACAATATTTAATAATAATAAAATGGAAATACTAAAGTAAAGTACAAGTACCTGAATGGACTTAAGTAAAGGAAAAAGGGGAAAAATTAAGTGCTTGCTGATTAATTATTTATTGTATGGAAATTTGGGAAATAATTTTATCTACTAACTAATCTTATACCTAATGTGGCAAATGATGAAATGCATCCAATACTGTTTTTCCATCTCAGCACTGCAATGCTGATAATACCATTTGACCACAGCAAACCCAGTTTTTGTCATATAACATGTAGACTGTAACATACTGTGTATTGGGAAAGTTGTGATTACAATAACCTTGACATCACCTGTTTCCATTTATAAGGTCTTGTTTTCTAAGTTGCAGAGATATTTAACATCTTTAAGTGAGTTCGAAATGAAAACTATGACAGCTGATCACATAGAGGTTTGCTGTAAGTGGGCGCGAGAAGACTGGTTTCCTGTGCACCTCGCTACTGGAATTAAAGTCAACGCAACTTAAAAGTTCTGTTTGTAAGTCTGAAGAAACATAGCTGATTACTGAGTCAAATACCGATGCTTTGGGTTAGTGGTTCGGTCCTACTACTAACCCAAAGTGTATTTGTGTACAGTCAACTTTCTTTCTCCAGCATTACATACAGCACCTTTAAGTTAGCTGACTACCTGTTTATGTCACATGTGTAAAGATTATCAGTGACTCTACATGATATCGTAGAAAAAGCCAGTTTTCTAGGGAAGAGCTGTTGTTCCTGGGCATGCTGCACAGGATGCTATGGTGTTACCATTAAATATCAACTGACTACTTTAATTCAGTGTTCATGTATGTATGTGTGTTTTCAGCTACAGTATCTTTGAACACTGTAAGAACACAGTGTTAATGCTGGGGGATTAGTTTGTCCCTCTTGCTGCTTGGATTAGGCTATTTGAGAGCTCTCTCCCAGAGAACAGTACGGAAGCCCTGAGAGGCAAATGAGAAAAATAAATCAGGTAATTAATTTTCTGATCTAAATTGTTTTTTTCTTCGGTGTTTATGACTTAAGATCAGATGAAAAACATTGATGATGTTATTATTATTATTGATAATGACAATAATGATGATGATTATTATCATTATTATTATTATTATTATTATT
The DNA here is from genome assembly GCF_006386435.1 of Epinephelus moara. NCBI lineage: Eukaryota > Metazoa > Chordata > Actinopteri > Perciformes > Serranidae > Epinephelus > Epinephelus moara. Next base: position 11,152 of record NW_026082695.1, on the reverse strand, counting down.
ATCATGATCATTTATTTAATGTGAAGATAATTTTTTCAAGTGTTGTTCCAAGTGTACGACTACCCCATGTTCTAAACAGCACAAAAAACATTCATGTTATCCTCCAGGGTCTGTCTGTCTGTCTTTCTGCATGTCTGTCTTTGTGACATTAGTCATGACAAGGACATTTTCCACTTTCTGGATGGGATGTTTTACCAATGAAAAAATAAATAAATAAATAGAATTATCGACCCCGCGGTTGTATGCCTCTGTATACCAGTAAAATTTCTCGTACTGCTTACCTCCATGTCTGTGAAAACATATATGCTTTACAGACATCACCCTCCCCACAACACAGAGGAGACACAATCAGCACATTTTCAAGGTTGGCACCCAAGATGAGTGTCTGACCAAATGTCAGTCATCAATTATGACGTTACAGTGAAGCTGACCTTTGAACTTTTGGATGTAGAATGTCATCACTTCATTATTTTATCCTATTAGACATTTGTGTGACGTGTTGTCATACTAAGCACATGAATTCTTGAGTTATTATTCAGTATATGTGGACGTTTGTGTCAAAATTAAAAGACATTTCCCTAAGGTGTTCTTGAGATATTGTATTTACGAGAATGAGACAGATGCAAGGTCACAGTGACCTTGACCTTTGACCACCAACATCTAATTAGTTCATCATTGAGTCCAAGTGAACATTGGTGCCAAATTTTAAGAAATTCTCTAAAGGTATTCTTGAGATATCAAATTTACAAGAATGAGAGAAACAAGGTCACAGTGACCTTGATCTTTGACCACCAAAACTAATCAGTTTATTGTTGAATCCAAGGGGACATTAATGCCAAATTTGAAGGAATTTCCTTGTGGCATTCTTGAGATATCATGTTCACAAAGATTTGAAGGACATACGGACAGACGGACAACTCAAAAACATAATGCCTCCAGTCGGAGGCAAAAAGAAAACAGAAAAACCCTTGGATGTGGGATATTTGGACCCTTGTTAAAGGGAAAGTTAATCTTGTACATTTCATAACAGAATAAGCACTTTGGATACATTTTGCTTTTGATAATTTAAGGAGCAGTGTGTAGGATTCAGAGAAATAGAACATGCATAATTACATTTTCATTAGTGTATGATCACCTGACTGTAAGAATCGTATTTCTGTTAGCTTAGAATGAGCAATTCATATCTATACAGGGAATGGGCCATTTTCCACAAAATCCACCATGTTGCATCACCATGTTTCTACAGTAGCCCAAAACGGACAAACCAGACACTGGACCTTTGAGTTTTACAGTACCTGAAGGCCACTGTAGTTTTCAACACACTTGGAAAGGGAGGGGTATTGAGTTGGTTGCAATCTCCAACCTTACCACTACATGTCACTAAAACCTACACACTGTTCTTTTAACTTAATATGATTATTATTCATACTTACAATACAGAACTGGATGCTGTTTATTAAATATTGTAATTACAGTGTGATGCTTGTCCTAAATCAGTCCTTTAGTTGACAGTTGAACCATTGGAACTTAGATAATTTGTTCTTAAACCTTTTCATGTCAAGGACTCTCAAACTGATTAGGTGGTTAGATATGATTTAGTAGAGAATTCTTTGTAGAGAATTTTTTGTAGGTCACATTCTTTCACAAATTTAGAGGCAAAAAACAAGACATGACAGTAATGTCACATAATTTGCTAACTCAAATACACCTTGTGTTTAGGGAGCATGGAGAAATTAAAACTCACCTGGAGGAAAACATGAATGCTTAAGTCCTATTTAGAACATGGGGTAGTGGTGCACTTCAGCCTCTTGTGGCCGAAACAAGTATTACAACAACAAAACACTTTAAAATGTATCCTGCCAAAAACTAAATCAATCAATCAAAACATCGTTTTTGACCTGCCTTATTTTCCACCTGCTTTCAGAGATGACTTTTTCTTTTTTTTTTTGGAAAAACGACCGTTTTGTTTACCTGGCAAAGTTTTTTCCCACCTGTTTTGCAGATAAAGGAACTGAACGGAACTTAGTAAGATATCTTGACAAAACATTTTTTTTAACCTGTTCTTAAGTCATGCACACAGAGAGAAAATAATTTGGACCAGACTTAGAAAGTGAATCACCCGCATTTTTTTTTTTCGCTCACTTGCCTCTCAGGGCTTACGTAGAGACCTTGACTGCCAAATCTTACTGTAGAGCAATTTGCTATAACTTGGCATAAACAGATCATTTCTTGACGAAAGTGTTGACTGAACTCTATATCTGTACTGAGGAAAGTCGTGAGGATTTCATCCAGCTGGATCGATTTTATGAATTGACAAAACAGCCATTAAAATCCCATGGAGAGAGGGACAGACTAAGCACCGCTGCAGGCTATCAACAGCCCCCCCACCCCTTCTCCCATCCATACGACCCCCAATCGACTAGAGATGTACGTCAGAATCTGCGTGGAAAGGATTTTTTTTTCTCTTTCTTTTCGCCCACTGACTGTTATGATTCAACTCAGCTTTTAGAGCAGGGTTGAGAAGAGAAGAGAAGAGCGTGGGCTTAACCTGCTTCTCCCTGTGTCTCTCTTTCTATCTCAGTACCTGCTTCCCTTCTGCACAGAGCTGCAGAGCTGCTCTCTTTCACTCAGAAATTAAATCCTAGGTTTGTACATGCCTGTGAAGCCTACAATGTACAGACAGATAGAATGGAACAGCTCAGTGGTGGGATGTGTGAAGGAGGTGGGGACCAAAACGACCAGCTGACTGTGAAACAAGCGTGAATCATATCTTTAACACCTATTTTCTCCTGTCATGTTCCTCACAAACTATGGTAGACTGATTACTTCAGACTGCATGTCTTAGGGTTATTTTTACAGCATTTCTGCTTTAATAGACAGTTAGCCAAAAGGGTTTGGTCCAATAGTGCTTACATGGTGCATGGTTACATTTCAGCTATCTGATGTACTGTCAAGGATGTCCAGCATATGTCAATTTTGCAGCCATTCTCTGAGATATTATCACAGAGTAGTGATTTTGTTTCTCTCTATCATTGGGCTTATTTGATGGGATGCCAATAAACCAAAATAATCGATTCTTAGATGCACTGCGATGCAGACAAAAACGATGTGGCAAGGATTTACAAATGTCAATAATAAATAAACTAAACATGTATTAATAACGTGATGTTGACGGAACAAAGGGGGCGGGACTCAACCACGAGGGCAGTGCAGCACCCGGACAGTCTACAGCATGGACACAAGAAAGTTCACTTGTAACTCATCTTCACCAAAACCAGCGGTTGCAAGCTTGTTTGAATTTAATGTCTAAATAATCACATTTGTAAGATGAAGGTGAAGTATATTGTGAATACTTTCTAAGCCACCACCCGGAGACTAACATTGCAACTAACATAACATTTCCTCACTGACCTGCTCCACTGCCACACTCCTTCCCGCAGCCTCTGCTCCTCTGATGCCAACCTCCTGACTCCACCACTCAGGACCAAGAACCGGACCTGGGGTGACAGACCCTTCTCCATAGCTGCTCCCTCCCTCTGGAGCACTCTCCCCAAACACATTCGAGACTGCACCAACCTCTCCTGTTTCAAATCACTCATCAAAACTCATAATTTCAAAATGTCTTTTAATGTGTGAATAATGTTGTGTGTATTTTATTCTATTCTATTTTATGATTGTTTTTAACTAATGTAAAGTGTCTTTGAATACCATGAAAAGCACTCTATAAATAAAATGAATTCTTCTTCTTCTTCTTGTAATTATTGTGTTATTATTATTATCAACGGAGCAGAGCAGCGATCAGCGTAGTGTCGATAAATGACACCGGCTGACCAACATGCAATGCAGCATTCAGCAACTTAAAACACCTACCCAGCCTGCTCAGGAGCTTGACAGTGCAGCAGAGAGGCTGCTCTCCTCTGCTGTAGACGTTAAAACAACACACTGGAGCATGCCACCTTCCTCTTATTTTGTTATTGTAATACAGGCACGAGACTAAGATGCTTTCATATGAATTGATTCATTAATTAATGCAGTTAACTTTTAAAATAAAAAGGCTGCAAACCATTTATTATTCCACAGTCTGTGAACTGTAAACTATTTCCGAAAGACGTTAATAATGTCACAATGTTGCGCTATATATTTGCATATTACCTCATTTAAGTAACTGCAAAAGCACAGGGGTTTTCTTAGCAGGGCTGTTAGGAATGCATTTCACCCTTTGTGGGTGTCTGAGAATGACACAGTTTCTCTTTGTCTTATTTGTAAGGTTTAGCAGCCGTAAAATCTGTGCAATCCATCTGTGTATTCATCAATCAGTGCTTTGCTTAGACTTAGTATTCACATATGGAATCTATGGGAAAGCCAAGAGACTTGTCCAAATGAATCACAAATTTGCTTCCTTCTCCTGATCTGAAGAAGTACTTGTTAAGTGACACAGACAATATGGACATAAATCTTTTTCCTTAGATAATTTAACATCACTTTCTGCTGAGTGAGACTGAGGAAATGACACCAGAGAAGGCAAAACTTCACCCTGCATAAGATGGCATTTATCTCTGTATCACAAAGAGTTTGCTGTGTCGAAAATTCATATTTTGTTGGCTTAAGGTGCATGTGCTTTTAAACCTGTACTGCTCTATACCTATCAAATGTGATAAAGGAGAAAATATGAAAAACTGAGAGTAGTGGGGTTTTTTCTGGTTTCTAGATGGAATCAAATGGGACTAATGTTAAATGAAATAAAATGTAGTTAAACAGAGTTCATGCACACTCACCTCCTTTATATCCCCATCATTGTAGAGGTGTCGCTAACTGGAAGGGATTGCCATCTCTGTATAACTGGTCTCACATTAACTCCAGTTATCTAGGAAAAGACACAATGTGCGCACACACACACACACACAAACACACATTCAGTTACTACCAAAGTTACCAGGGGTGTAACAATCCACATAACCGGAGTGATATATCGAAACAATGTTGTCACCAAATAAAACAGGACGTAACTGCTTGGTCTGGTATCCCACACCTTCATGCTACAGCAACATTAGCTGCTCTGTTTCTACTACTAGCTACTAGCTTGAAGACATGCAAGCATGACAGTTAATATATTCAACTTTGTGGATCTTGATCTAATGACTAAGGAAAAATGGCATTGGACCCCATGGCTCGGCCAGTTGGGAACCTATGGTCTAAAATACAAAATTATTAAATGAAACAAAGTTACAAGAAAGTTAAATTTTTAATTTTATATACTTTATTAATCCCCGAGGGGAAATTCAATTTTTCACTCTGGTCCGAAAGACACACACATGCACAAACTGGACCTATACATGCACTAAGTGGAGAGATGTCAGAGTGGGCTGCCCATGACAGGCGCTCCGAGCGCTTGGGGGGTTCGGTGCCTTGCTCAGGGGCACCTCGGCAGTGCCCAGGAGATGAACTGGCACCTCTCCAGCTACCAGTCCACGCTCCATATTTTGGTCCGGACGGGGACTTGAACAGACGACCCTCCGGTTTCCAACCCAAGTCCCTATGGACTGAGCTACTGCCGCCCCAAAAATAAAGTAGCTACTGTCATAAAAAAAAAAGGTAAATAAATGACTGTTAAAAAGAAAGTTAAATAAAGTATTGCTAACACTGGTGCTTTAATTTCAAAGCACTCGACTCAGCTCAGGCCGGAAGTGTTGATGTTTTTGCTGTGAACTTGAAGCTTCTGGTCAACAGTACAAAGTTAAACCGTTACCACGGCCCAGTTAAACATGAGGATTTAATCACTGTGAGCTGGAAACCCACTAATAGCTCTGCAGTTCATATATTAAAAGATTTGCAAGTCGCACTGGTGCCCCATGGTCACAAAATGCAACCATATAGTCGCAGTCTGGAGCCCTGCAGATTAAAAAAAAAAACACATGCTTCCTCTGCTCATACTATCATTAATCTCATTAAGTTAAAGCATTACCACAGCGCCCTTTAACATAGAGATTAATGTACTACAGATTGGAAATATACTAACAGCTCTCCAGTCCATATATTAATGATTTTGTAAGTTGAAATGGTGCTCCATGGTCACAAAATGCAACTAAATATAGTAGCAGTCCGGAACCTTGCAGACAAGACACACGCTATGCCTGCTCACACTATTGCTCAGAGGAAAGTGATCTGGATGAGTGGAGGAGCGTGTGACGCATCATGTTTGTGAGTCTCTCTTTATGTGTGAGTGTGTCTGTGAGAGGGAGAGAGCCACAGGAGAGAATGAAAGAACCAAAATGCTGAAGCAAGTCTCATGCTGGTGGCTTAAAAAAACAGCTTGACCACTTATATACTTGACATTCTCAATGTAATCATTTTATACATACAACATGGAACAAGCTGCGATACATTGAGTATAACTGATATATCACCCCCCTCTACCGTCCAGGAAACAACAGAGTAACATTGTCTGTTACACGATTATGCCCAAAATGATAATTACCATTATTTGGATCAATATTTTGATCATGGTTATGTTATGGATGTCTGAGCTGTCGCTGGACAAGAACAGTGATTCGGTGAGGTTAGGATAGTGATTTTATCCTTCTTGTCCTTTGTGCATTCACTGTACTGCAGATTGTGGGGATTTGTGGGGCAAACACAAGTCTCACAAGTCTCACTCTCTGCACAAGAGTTGCTCTTGCTTGACATCACTTGTTCTAAAATCTGAAATACTCCAAGCAATACTTCAAGGGTCTGCATTTTGTGTAATTTTTTAGCACATAAAGGGACACTTCACTCCAGAATCAAAAATGCATGCATATTTTTCCTCTTACCTGTAGTTCTATAGTTCTATTGATTATTATATTAATAGTTCTATTATTATTCAGTCTAGATGGTTTTGGTGTGAGTTGCCAATGTTGGGGATATCAGCCTAAGAGATGTCTGCCTTCTTTCCAATATAATAGAACTACATGTATCACCATGCAGAAAGAAGTGTGCATTGACTGCAGGCTGTCATAAACTGTTTGCACATCTTCTATGAAAAGTAATGCACCCAAATCTGTACTTATCCCACCTTATCATGAGCCAGTAATTTGTGCATAACCAACAACCCGCATGTTGAAGTATACTTGGGCAAGATACTGAACACCGAAGTTCGATCAGTGTGTGAGTGTGTAAAAAACTGAGTAGCAGGTGGCACCTTGTACGGTAGCTTCGGCCACCAGTGTATGAACGTGTGTGTGAATGGCTGAATGTTACGCGTAGTGTAAAAGTGCCTTGAGTGGTCGTAAGACTAGAAAGGTACAATACAAGGCAAATATTATTATATTTAGGATGGCTGCAATCACGTGACCAATGCAGGAGTAAACAAGGAAGCAGTCCAAGCGGTCTTTTAAGAGGCAGGTTGGGGTGGTGGGTGACACACAGACTTTCCCCAATTGCTTTCCCCAGGAGACGCATGTTCAGAACCGCGTGAGCTGTGAGTCATTTTAAGGTATGGCCTCACCATGTTTTTTCCCTAAACCTAACCACAGTAACTTTATGTGTCTAACTTACAAAACTTTACGCTAAGGACATATCTTCTATGAGAATATGTTGTCTACTGCAGGCTCACCAGCACCACTGAGCTAGCTAACATTACAGCTCAGTCAAGGCAGATGCCATCACACTGTCATGAGCACAAACCTTTTGACCATGAGTAGATGCATGCTTCCTTCTGTGTTGTCAAATGGTTAGCAAGTGTAGTTTGTTAGAAAGAAAATAGTTCCTACATGAAACTACTCACAACAAGGTCTGTGGATTATGTTGAGTAACCGGGTCATGATTTGTGGAAAGAGACATTGCTGTTGAGTTTTTCAATTTTTATTTTTTTTTATTTTTGGCACTTCAAGCATCACAAGCTGAGTGCCATCTAGTTCCATCATATAGAAGGCAGACATCTCCACGGCCAATATCTCTGACACTCGGCAACTCATTCCAAAACTATCTAGACTGAAAAGAAGAGAGAAAACATGTCATTTTGATTTGGGGGTGAACTGTCCCTTCAAATACCATAACCTGCATTTGTTTGCAATACTTTTGCATTCTAGTTCTAATTCATAGTAGTATCAGCAGCCCCTGAGCCTTTGTGTGACACAGGAGACATTTATTCTAAAGAAGATGTGATGCCCTTTTTTTCAATATTAAGAAAATATTATCATTATTATTATTGTTGTTGTTGTTGTTGTTGTTGTTGTTGTTATTAGTATTATTATACTATGTTCACAGTCTGATATCCAAGGACACATCTCTTTGGCTGACACTAAACCTGGTCACTCTGGGGGAGCTGTCCAGGCTGCTGTGGTGCTGAGTGATTGATTTTTTTGGGGGCGATATTTGCCTTTATTGATAGGACAGCTAAGATAGGTAGGAAAGAGAGGGGGAATGACACACAGTAAAGGCCCGCATGTCATAATCGAACCCGAGCCGCTGCAGAGGACTACATGGGCCGCACACTCTACTAGGTGAGAGGTCGCCCCTCTCCTCCCACACTGTAAAATTTATTTTTTTGTTTGAAACTTGAATAAATACAGTTGTTTGAAGGAGATTTTTTCACAGCAATATAAAGGGAGAGGGAGGGAACTGTGACATATTACATATATTGAAAAGGCTTTTGAATAGGGCTGTGACGGTATGTATTTTTTCTCACAGCGGTGACAGAGTGACGTATCACCGCGGTATGGCGGTGATACGTCACATTTAAAATAAACATGTTTAAACATTAATTCAAAAAACGAGAGTCCGTTTTAGTTGTTTTAGAAGAGGTTTGATACATGATAGTGTGTTTACATCCTGCGCGGAGGGATACACCGGTGAGCAGCAGGTGCAGCTGGCTCTGGTACAGGTAGGCTAGGTCACTCGGTAAACGCAAACAAAGACACGACACGGACGATATTACTCACTGGACTGAAAGCTAGTGATGGGCAAATGAAGCTTCATGAAGCATTGAAGCTTTTCATCAAATTGGTTCACTCAAGGGCAAAGCTTCTTGATGCTTCATTTGCTCTACTAAGCCATCTACTGGACAAAAAAAGGAGAAGGGGGGATGACATGCAGCAAAGGGCCACAGGCTGGATTCGAAGCCGGGCCGCTGCGGCAACAGCCTTGTACAAGGGGCGCCTGCTCTACCACTAAGCCACCAGCGCCCCAGTATAGTGTGTATTTTTTACACACTATATTATTTTTGTATTATTGTATTTTGTAATGGGCGGCACGGTGGTGTGGTGGTTAGCGCTGTTGCCTCACAGCAAGAGGGTTGCCGGTTCGATCCCGGGTGTGGGAGCCCTTCTGTGCGGAGTTTGCATGTTCTCCTCGTGTCAGCGTGGGTTCTCTCCGGGCACTCCGGCTTCCTCCCACAGTCCAAAGACATGCAGATTGGGGACTAGGTTAATTGGTGACTCTAAATTGTCCGTAGGT
>NW_026082695.1:0-1419 GCF_006386435.1 Epinephelus moara | reverse complement strand
GCTCAGATCCAACACCTGGGAGTTCCTCATCTGTATGCTCCGGCTCAAACAGGTATGGCTCTGGGTCTGTGTCCGCTACAAGAAACTCCTCAAAATCGCGTTCAAAGTCGTCCATTGCAGCTACTATAGTCCGGAGATATCTAGGCTAAATATGCAGCTACTATAGTCCGGAGATATCTAGGCTAAATAAACAGCTGAGTTTTGTTTACAGGCTACGTCCGAGCCTGTGTCTGCTCACCGGTGTATCCCTCCGCGGATCACAGCGCCAGACGTACTGACCCAAATGCTAACCACTGAGACCCAGCCACTGGACGTACAGACATAAAAACGATATCCATCATGTTGTCTCAATATGAAAATGATAGCGAAAGGGCATAACTCCTAAATCCTCACAGTATTCTTTTAACATTTGGCTTGGAACCAGATCCGCCGCCATGATGAATCAGCTTCTTTTTTTTTTCTTTTTTTTTTTATGCTGTGATGACCTCTTCACCGCGGTAGGCATCACGTGACCGCGGTATTGCGGTGATTGTTTTTTTTAAATATCTCTAATGGTATCAGCCCAGAATTTCACAACCCTAATCTAAATCATACTTCAAAAAGTGAAAAATAAGATTTCAAAGCAAAGCTAGCGAGCAATACATAATGATGTTAATTAAACTACATTAGCACTTTTCTTTTTTCTTTCATTATCTGATCAGAATTACTAAATTTTCTCATTTGCAAAAGTGACTAAGAATGACTGCTTGTTTTCATTCTCCCACCATCTTGAAAAGTGAAGACAGAATTCCTTTCTAAATCTTATTTTCATGTATAAGCATTGTGGTATTTGTAAAACACCCACTGTACCTCTCAGCCTAGTGGACTTCTGATTTACAATGAGTTCTGAGAACAGTCAATGGCACAGCTGAACTCCCAACAGGCCTACGAGGCTGCCACTACAATGCTGTCAACAATTGTGGTTGACAACAACACTGCTGACTCTGACAACATCAGTGTATGTAACATATTAAGCCACAGCACAGCACTGCAGCACAACTGCAAATCTCAGGCGACACATGAATGTTGCACATGTGAGCTATTTTTACTGTGATGCATGTGATCAGCACATCATATGTGAAAAAATATATGAGGCTTATTACTGGGCTTAACCAGGCATGTAAATTGCCATTCAGTAAACCAGATGTCACTGCTGTTGAAGTAAAATACCGTATTATTGGTGCTCCTCTCTTAGTTAAGACAACATTTTATGAGTGGTCAAGAGCACTCTTACCAGAATAAGGGAGAAAAAAAATCTGGTTTTCACTGTCTACAAATCGTTGCCCAGCACAAGGAAAAATAATTTTTCTATTTGAGGAACACTAATAATCAAATTTAGATTATGTTTTAGAGTAATTATTACTGTAATTTCAGTTACTG
>NW_026082694.1:0-765 GCF_006386435.1 Epinephelus moara | reverse complement strand
GTGGTGAGCCGTGGGCTTTGGCTTGGAGCTGTGCCTCTGGCGAACAGTTACCCAACCTCCCGGCTGAACGGGTGTTACTGGAGGACCGCTGAAGGCTATGCTATGTGGCTCCATACCGGCTACAGGGGGCTGGCTAACTACCGCAGCTACTGAATGGTTTTCCATGGTGCGGAGCCGCGCTTCTAATTCACTAAGCCTCGCCTCCAACGCAGCAAATAAGCTACACTTGTTACAATTACCACTGTCGCTAAAGGAGGCAGAGGCATAGCTAAACATTTGGCACACCAAGCAAGAAAGAGCAGAGGGAGAAGCCATCGCTAACAGTAAAGCTAATGTAGCTACCAAGGCTAGTAACGTGCAAACAACAGCTAAGAGATCAGCAGGGAAGTCGTAAAAAGGAGGAGAGCTATAAGTGCTTAAACAGAACTAGTGTGGGTTAAGACTTGAAGTAGATGTTAAAGCAACTGAAGTGAGAAAGCAGAAAGCAGGCTAGTAGAATTCACTAGAGCAGCACAGAGACACTGTCACAGAAACACCAGAAATGACACAACTCGCTTACCACAATACGTCAGCACGTCAACTTACACACACAATGCAGGAAATGACTCACTGTCACAAATTAGCCTCACGTCACCAGGCTCTTCACGTACGGCGAAGAGCCTGGTTTCCATTCACTCTGAATTTTGTCTGGATTCTGGTTCCGGTCTAGAGAGCGGATCCGGAATTCACCAAATTCACCAAAGTAAAAGTGTTCACCAAAGTAAA
>NW_026082693.1:0-2000 GCF_006386435.1 Epinephelus moara | reverse complement strand
ATCACACCTTTAGGCCATGTACTGATTTTCGCAAGGTTAATAAGGTTACCAAACCTGACTCTTTTCCATTACCCAGGATGGAAGATTGTGTAGATCAGGTTGGTTCTGCAAAATTTGTCAGTAAATTTGACTTGTTGAAGGGTTATTGGCAAGTGCCCCTGTCAAAACGTGCTCAAGAAGTTGCTTCATTTATAACATCTTCGGGCCTTTACTCCTATAAGGTTATGCCATTTGGGCTACGGAATGCACCAGCTACGTTTCAGAGGTTAATGAATACAGTAGTGGCTGGTTTGAATGGCTGTGCGGTGTACTTGGATGATGTTGTCGTCTATAGCGACACCTGGGAAAACCATCTACAGCACATCCAAGCCTTGTTTGACCGTCTTTCATGGGCAAATCTGACTGTAAACCTAGCCAAGTGTGAGTTTGCCAGGGCTACTGTAACTTACTTGGGAAAGGTGGTGGGGCAGGGGCATGTTCGCCCAGTTAGAGCTAAGGTGCTGGCCATAGATCAGTTTTCCCCACCCACCACTAAAAAAGAGCTCATGTGTTTTTTGGGCATGGTAGGCTACTATCGCACATTTTGTAGGGACTTTTCTACTGTGGTTGCACTTCTTACCAGTCTCCTCAGTGCAAAGGTAAAGTTTGAGTGGTCACCCCTGTGTCAGCAAGCTTTTGAAGATGTTAAGTTCTTGATTTCCACTGCCCCTGTCTTGGCTGCTCCTAGAATGGGAGAGCCTTTTAAGCTGCAGGTTGATGCCAGCAAGTTGGGAGCGGGTGCAGTGTTGCTGCAGACAGGTGAGGATGGGGTGGACCACCCCGTCAGCTTCTTTTCCCGAAAGTTCAATTCTTACCAGTTGAACTACTCCATTGTGGAGAAGGAGGCATTAGCACTAATATGGGCCTTGCAGCATTTTGAAGTCTATGTAGGGGGGGGAGTGGAGCCTTTGGTAGTTTACACTGATCACAGCCCCCTTACATTCCTCCATTCTTTGCAGAATCCAAATCAGCGGCTCATGAGATGGTGTCTTTTCCTTCAGCCATACAACTTAGACATCCGCCATATTAAGGGGGCAGAGAATGTCCTTGCAGATGCATTGTCCAGGGCACTGCCCAGTTAATATTTTTGTGTGTTCTGACTGTCTTACTCCCTTGGAGTTTTCCTGTCATTTTTGTTCTGCTTCTTTAAGGTGCCAAAGTTGCCGAGTCGGGAGGAGAGGAAATGGGTTAAGCTGAGTATAGGAGGGGTAACATGGTTCTTAGTGTGCATTTGTTGGCTTGTATATGTGTACAATATTGGATGTTGTTTGGATTACTAACAGTTTTTTTCTCTATTGGTTTAAGGTACCTTTCTGGACCTCTTCCTTAAGGGGGGGGGTGTGACCATCCAGGTGCTCTGGACTTGTTTATACAGAGACTGGGTGGGTCGTCATTCAATCAATCAATCAATCAATCAATCAATCAATCAATCAATCAATCAANGTTGCACCTGAGAGCTGGGAGGAGCTGAGAGGGCATAAGAAGGGCTGCTCTCTTCAGATGGCTCTCTCTCTGGCTGGGCTGCTGCAACTATGGTTTGGGTTTGCACTTCTGTTTTTACCTTTTTTACACCTACATACACATATTGATGCATTCACACATGACTGACTACAGATACACTCCATATCTCACTAGGTTTCTTTTGGTTTTATAATAAAATACTCAAATTATTGACTTCATTGTGTGTGGACTCCCTTCCGGCTCAGGATTGCAACAAAGGAGGGAGTCCACACACAATGAAGTCAATAATTTGAGTATTTTATTATAAAACCAAAAGAATCCATTCCATTCCAGTGCTGCTTCAGCATACTCTAAACTGCTTATCTTTGCAGACCACTGGCGCCACAGTATAATTGTATCACCTGAGTGTTCTGTTAATGTTGAAGGAAGGGGTAGAGGCTTGTTTCAGATGCTGTTATGATAGCACTGCACTGTGAAAACATGTGCATTGCGCAAACCGA
>NW_026082692.1:0-2858 GCF_006386435.1 Epinephelus moara | reverse complement strand
GACTTCTACACACTAAATTTGATATTCTTAAAAAGGTGAGCCCCTAGACTCGTCTACTCATTCATTGTGTCTGATAGTGCCGCTTTATAGTATAGATTAATCATGTCTCGTAAATGCGTAAGCAAATCAAAACATGGCAAGCGATGAAATTAGAAACAAATTTGAAACTAGACAGCATATCAATTTAGGCAGCATAAGGACGAGTGATTTGAGAACAGCACTGGCGACACTAAGACACAAATTATCAGACATTGATTTTTCAACAAATTTGGCAGCGCCACACGACATTTTAAATGTTGTACTGAGAGGTCCATCACTGTCCAGCGACGTGTGCGCGGTATTAAACTCCGGTAACAACTATAATGCGGAAACATTTCTGAGCGAGATTGAGCAGGTTATGCAAAGCAATGACAGAACGATATCAGATATGCTTGAGTTTGTCATCACAGCCGCTTTAAACAAACGAGGAGGTGTGATGCGCAAACTAGGTAATATCCAGTATGATCAGATCATTCAAAAAAAAAAAAAAGCCTGTCTTTACGCTACGTCAAACACAGACAATAATCTGTGTCTCTGTGTGTAGCACGTTATATGTACCCACACATGTCTGAGAACGACATTCAAAAACAAGCGCAGCAAATCCATGCCCAAGTAGGGTTTAATCCAAATCACAAAGTGTCGCTAGCAGACGTAACAAAATTTGAGCAGCACATGGGAGTTAAAATTCTTGTTTTTCACCACAATTGGGGTACAAAAAAAATTGGATCTGTATCAGACACGAGAACAACCTCACCCAAAAACAATCTGGCTCTATCTGTATACCACCAGGTCTATATAAGCAGGGTTATTTGGAGCTGTTTTTCAGAGCAGTTCACATTGGCTTCGAACCCTCTCCAAGCATTCTAGATGCTTGATAGATGCTGTATTTCTTGTAATAAACCTTTTCTTTATGCAAGCAAGACGGTGTCATCTGGAGTGTTCTTCATCACCTTCACATCATCGCTATTTAATAAACAACAATTTTGGCGTCACGAACAGGATTAGAAGAAGGCACAGCAATTTTGGCGTCACGAACTCCGGACGTGTTGTGGCCTGCGGTGTCAACGGCAGCTTCAGTGTATCTGCTCCCGCATCAGGTCGACAGATACGGTGAGCTTTTCTCGTGATTGAGTGCTGGTTCACTCTTTCGGGGCTGTTGTGTGTTTTGCTGTTTGGTCACACCGTAACGAATCATTTGTGTGAGGGTGCCATGATGTGTAGTTGTTGGGGTGGTTCTCCTTCTAAATTTTTTTCTGATTGCGCTGTGTGAAGCGCAAAAGGGGGGAGTGACCTGTCTTAGGAAAGACAGAGAATAAACATTAATGTAAAGTAAGTAAAGAGAATAAACTAAGGAAATAACAGTGAAGTAATGAGAAAATGTAGAATAGCCTGATTAGTAACGATAAGGTGAGCTAAATTAGTAACGATAAGGTGAGCTAAATAACACCATGCGCAATTAATGAAGAGGTGGGCCCTGTACCTTCTGGTTTTGTGTGAAAGATTGCACAATGGGATGGTTCATGAGATTTATGTTATGTTGATGTGATAGATTTCATATTAAATAGATATAAATAGATATATAATAGGTTGTGGTTGACAACAGATTTATTTGTTTCCTAGTGATAAAATATATGNTGTGTGTGAGTTCCTTGTTTATGATTTCATATGTTGCTATATGGAGCATATTTGATCTTTAGACAATTGGGCTAGATGTTCACTCTAAAATTAAAATAGTGGAAGTTCTTGATAAATCTAAGAGGTGGAGCAAAAGGGGGGACACCCCATATAAGATCGATCTTCCTAAAAGGGGAAAGTGTAGAGAGTGCTCCCTTTCCTTTTCTCCTTGTAAGGTAGTGCAATGGGAGACAAAAAGTTAGATCATTGTGATTTGATAGTTTGACAGTTTTTAGGTTATTTGAATTAAAGTAAAGTAAAAAGTATTAAAGTAAAAAGAGTATTAAGAAATACAGCTTGAGGATAATATATTACTGAAATAAAGTATTACAATTGGGTATTTGTTAATAGTTGAAAGTTCAAAGGAGAAAAACATGTGTTGTAGATGAAAAAGACCTAAGTGTTGGCAGATAATGTGCGCAAATTACATTGAATATTTTATTGTATTGACCCAGTGGGTTTATAAGACACTGAATTCTTGTCTGTTTTCTCTTTTTCTTTCCTTAATCACCTATGGTGTGTGAGAATTTGGGGAGGAGACAGGACGGAGTGTGTCTAAATTGGGATCCTCCAAGGCGCAGATGAGTAGCTGGCCAGTGTGTCACACGGACTGAGGTTTGCTGACGACAGTCTGGGCAGCTCCTGAATCCAGTCTGATCAAGGCCAGTGCTGTTTTATCCACGAACTCTTTTCACAAAAACCTGCGTTGTGTGCATACTCATTTATAGCCACTATTGCTGATCCACGTTTAGCTTGCTTTCACTTATAGGCTATTATATGCTATAGTTATTTACAAGAGGAGCTTGGCAACGGACTGATCAGTTGATGCATTAAATCAATAAATGGAGTATAATTATTTGGTTTAATTACTGTGGAGAGTTGCAAATGTGAGTTTCAGTGGTGGTGCATGGTTTATTTTGATCTGAGCAGCATTGAGTAATAATAAATGATTATTTTGCTACAGAATATATCTGGTGATAGTTCGTCCCTTGCGGGAGCATGTGGTCTTTTTGAGCCTTTATATAGGATTGGATTTTCTTATTTGTAGGATATTTGGGAGAATTTACTTAAGATCATAGATTATTTGTGTGCTGGGTCATATTATGTGGGTTTAGTGTTGTGATTTTTGATTACTTTGAAGTTGG
>NW_026082691.1:0-1000 GCF_006386435.1 Epinephelus moara | reverse complement strand
ACCACGTTTCCCCCTGACGCTACTGGGCACTGCTAAACTGTAACAGCAACTAGTCACAGATCACGTTGAAGGACGTTTTTGATGCCGCAAGTCACTGCCCAAACGCCGGATTTCGACGACTTTGGAGTGGGACCAGGCTCACACTTCAACTCTAGATGAGATGGTCGAGCCTCAGTAGACTAAACTATACAAGCGGTTCTCATCAACCTGTAAAGGAAAAGTCCCTCGTGTCATCATCTGTGTACATTCAAAAGAGTAAAACAATAAATATAAGTATAAATATAATGCTTTTAAAACCTCAGAGAAGGAGGAGGAGGCTGTGAAAAGGAAGAGGCCAGCTTTGTGTAAAATAAGCCTTGGTGTGCAGACAAATAGGATTTGTGATGCGTCATTGATTTGTGCCGCAAAAGGGGTGAAAATTAGCATGTCCACCCTAGTGCCATGTCTCCATCACTGCAGATCAGAGCCATTTGTCCCAGGAATGAAGGCGGATTGTAACGTTTTCCGCTAAAGAGAGAGAGAATACAGCTTCATAAACCCACTGTTCAGTGTTCTGGCATCTGATAAGACTTCTACCTGGATATATAACTCAAACTGACCTTTCTGATTTGTGTATCGTCATCTCACTAACTCCTTAAATAGCACAGCACCACCAGAGTCAACTTTCATCTGGGCCTGAAATCACACAGAGCCAAGGTGCTTTGATTCAAAGGGACTCTGTCTGGGAACATCTCGTCTTTATTCAAGCAACCACAGCAATAGGATGGCACCAAAAAAAAAAACCCAAAGCTCTGAGCCAAGTTTGTGGACAGCTGATCTTGGTGAGCGTCCCCTGATTCAAATAAACACGCTCAATAAACACGTAAAGTGGGAACCAGTCAGAGCAACAGGGGAGGTTTTACAAGGTGACACGTGCTGCTGGTGTGTTCTTCTGCAGGGGAGTCAGGTCGATGTGTTTCACATTAACGCAGCCTGTTGTGTATCACGGATTCATAACTGT
>NW_026082690.1:0-1487 GCF_006386435.1 Epinephelus moara | reverse complement strand
TCACAGTTATTATCTTTTACATTTCTACCTCACTTCAGTGCATATTGTCTAATGAAGCAGTTATAATGAAGACTTTTCTCAGAGTTTTGATACGGCGTCACATGGTTTCAGTGGTTTCCTGTCGGTGTGGTGTTATCTGCTGGATCATTATGGAGGTTTTTGTACGAGAGCGTCCCTGTTTTTATTACAGTGCATACTTGCTGCACCAAAATATTCTCCGCTGTCTTCAGGATGTTTCAGGTTCAGGATGTGAAGATAAGCTGTTTTCTCTCCATCTCCACTCACGTTGAATTTGTTTTCAAACCCTGGCTCAATATTAGGAGTTTTATAACTCATGTAGGTGATCAGCTTCAGGGCAGTGTCTCCTGCTGAGCGCTGATACCAGAGGATAGTGTCATAGCTCGGGATTTTATGCGTGAGGCTCAGGTTGACCTCAGTATTTGGTGTCCAGAACAGGTCATTTGGAGTCTGAAACACCTGTTTGTCCTTACTGAGGTAAACTCCTGTGAAGAGAGAAACAGTGTTAATCAGTGTAGAAATAAACAGCCAATGATTAGTGATTAGTGGAAGAAATCTTCCGCTTCAGTTGCTCCACCAATAAAGATTTTTGATGGTTTATTCCAAAATAAATGTGGAAAAAAAAGATTAATAAATGTGCAGTACCTTTAATCCAGACAACAGTGATGATGGAAATGATTAAAGGAGATGGCATCTTGTTGATTGTGAAGAACCAGCTAGAATCGCTGAGCTTTGTGGATCAGAAGGAGGGGCAGGAAGTGATGTCGAGAAATCAGAGAATATGTTAATACTGAGAAACTTTTCATTCAGTCTATCTTTGCCAACAGTTACACTTATTTAGATTGACCTCAGCCGTACTAGTAGTCGCAGGGCGTCCTTGGAGCACAGTGTTAAATTTCTTGTAACTTGGGAACCACTGAGAATATTTAATGCCTCAGCTGTGTGGAATGAAATACTTGTGAAACCTACAAATAATCACATGATCATTCGGGCTGTAGTCAACCAAAGAAAATCTTGGTCGACTAACGTCGCACATAATCTTCAACTAATCGATTGGTTGTGGGGGGGAAAAAAAAATCTGCACATAATTTTTACTTCTGCGGTGGTGTGTCGGTGTCACTCTGCAGTTACACCTCCAAAACGCTAGACGGCGGTGGAGGACTGTGTTAAGTGCTGTAAAGTTTAGTTGAAATCAAACTTTATTTATATAGTTGAGTCAAAACACACATTAAATATGGCTTAATCGAGACAATTTCAAACACAAGTATGCAAATTGGCTTCACTATAAATTGCAGAACTGACAGACAAACACTTGTCTTTATCTGGACACATTACCCCCACCAGTAGAACATGCTAACGTTATTAGCACAAGTCTATGGCATTTTACATTGTATAAACTAGCCTAGCGTCTAGCGATCTTTTCCTCTTCTCATGGAAAACCAGGGACAACAGCAACATGTAACAAAGGT
>NW_026082689.1:0-4600 GCF_006386435.1 Epinephelus moara | reverse complement strand
CCAAGATTCACCTGGTGCTCCAGGTATTCCATCAATCACAATGTTGTTCCTCTCTGATTGACCCTCCAGGTATTCTTGCTTGTCCAGGATGACCTGTAGACTTTCACATAACTTCATAATGTCTGTTTGAATTATGTTGCAATGATCTGACTGTTTTGCTAGAGTGATCTTCAGTTCATCAAGATCTTTCTGTGTGAATTGTATGCTTGATTTCAGATCCTGCACTTCTTTCGTGATTGCATCCAACCTGGAGTTAGTCAAGTCCAAAATGACCTTAACAAAGTTTTTAAAGATGTCTTGTTGTTGCTGTAATAGAGCAGTGAACATGTCTTTCTGCTGATTCAACAAGTCATTTACCTGAGTGAGCGATACATACTCCTCAAAAGTGTTTTTCTGCTGTTTTGGTCCCATTTTCGCGTACCTGGTCAGGCAGGCAAAGGTAACAGGTAGCCAAGCAGTGACAGTGGGAAACAACTGCGGGAAGCAGAAACTCTAGCTCGATGGTAGCCGCTCGCTAGCTCCTGCTAGAAGCTCGATGGTAGCCGCTCGCTAGCTCCTGCCGCAAGCTCAATGGTAGCCACTCGCTGGCTCCTGCCGCAAGCTCGATGGTAACCGCTCGCTAGCTCCTGCCGCAAGCTCAATGGTAGCCACTCGCTGGCTCCTGCCGCAAGCTGAATGGTAGCCACTCGCTGGCTCCTGCTGCAAGCTAGAGGGTAGCCGCTCGCTAGCTTCTGTTGCAAGCTCGATGGTAGCCGCTCGCTAGCTCCTGTTGCAAGCTCGATGGTAGCCGCTCGCTAGCTCCTGTTGCAAGCTGGATGGTAGCCGCTCGCTAGCTCCTGCTGCAAGCTCGATGGTAGCCGCTTGCTAGCTCCTGCCGCAAGCCCGATGGTAGCCGCTCGCTAGTTCCTGTTGCAAGCTGGATGGTAGCCGCTTGCCAGCTCCTGCCGCAAGCTCGATGGTAGCCGCTCGCTAGTTCCTGTTGCAAGCTGGATGGTAGCCGCTCGCCAGCTCCTGCCGCAAGCCCGATGGTAGCCGCTCGCTAGCTCCTGTTGCAAGCTGGATGGTAGCCGCTTGCAAGCTCCTGCTGCAAGCCCGATGGTAGCCGCTCGCTAGCTCCTTCCGCAAGCTTGATGGTAGCCGCTAAGTAGCCCGGTGGAGTGCCCGGCTTTACTCGGGCTAGCTCCCTCTGCTCGCTCGGTGGAGTGCCCTGCTTTACTCGGGCTAGTTCCGGCTGCTCGCTTGGTGGTGGTAGCCACTCACTCGGTGGAGTGCCGGCTTCACTCGGGCTAGCTCCGGCTGCTAGCTGGATGGTGGTAGCTGCTCGCACGGTGGAGTGCCCGGCTTCACTTCGGGCTTACTCCAGCTGCTGGCTCGGTGGTAGTATGAGCCAGTTACAGCCTCTGACAGATATCAGAACTCACCAGGAAGTTGAAAACAAGCTGAAATATTTTTCTGCAATTCAGTAAACGCTGCTCCTGCAGCACAATAAGACAAGACAAGAAAACGTCCTAGTGCAGCGTGTAACTGAGAGAAGCAGCAAGGCTGCTTCCAGCTGGTACAACTGCCAATGTGCCGGTAAGCGCGTGTTAGGCTTCACACTAAAAAAAAAAATTGCATTCTGGGATACTTGGCTGTATACTGCATACTGCGAACAGTCTGCTGGAATGGCATACTGNGCTGCTTCCAGCTGGTACAACTGCCAATGTGCCGGTAAGCGCGTGTTAGGCTTCACACTAAAAAAAAAATTGCATTCTGGGATACTTGGCTGTATACTGCATACTGCGAACGGTCTGCTGGAATGGCATACTGCATACACATTTTGTATGCAGTATGCTTCGCATCGCCAGGTGCCAGGCCCTAATTAACATAGGCTTATAAATATATCTTTGTCACATCTTTGTCCCACCCCCCATCCCAACACATTTATAACATACACTTTTTTTGTTTTGTTTTTGGTAATCTTGATTTGCAGTTAACCCTACTGTGGAAAAAAGGGACAGTGAGGTGGTTGTTGCAGTGATTCCCTCACAGGTGAAGGGGCAGAACCTCCTCATCCACCACTCAGAGCTGTGCACACTTACTGTGCGTTCCAACCAAAAGATTCATGAGCGTCATAAGCAGCCAGCAGCCATTCATTTTCAATGAACACTCGCGATGAAGGGCGTCACTCGCGTTGGCTGCAGTGAGAGACTGTGAGCAGCGCGATGCCAGCGACCAGAGCGTCAAGCTGAAGTTGAGAGAAGCTGAACTTTATGCAAATGAGCAGCGCCGCCGCCGAAGCAGCAGCCAATTGCAGACTGGGATTCAAGTCGAAGGCGGGAGAAATTGAAACAGAGAAGAGAAGAGAGCAGAAGCAGAGAGAAAACAGAGAAGAAGAAAGAGGAAAACTTATAAATACAGCTGCAACTTTCCCAGTCTTATATGATGTGTCTTTATTCATATACAGAGACATCAAAAAAAAGAATGATGCCTGGAAACAGGTGTCTGATATTGTTGGCATATCTGGTAAGTAAAGGCGCATATAAGTGTAGATCCATGTAAACAAATGCAAACCACAAGCTTGGTGAACAGGTAACTTAGGCTAACTAGAAAGGATATAATGATTATGATTAACTATTTATTACAATATATAATAAATAATATAATTTACTATTTGTTTTTCCAATAAATCAGCTTGTAATTATGCTTGACACAATGTCTGGTTGGTGCTTGTGCATTATGTATATTCATATGTTCAATGTTTGGTGGTGACAGATTGTGAAAACAGATCTCCCTATGGGAAAATAAAGGCTATCTATCTAAAAAATACACAGAGGGAGAGGTGTTGATTTTTCTGTCTGTTGTGTATAGTTGAGGATTGTAGGAAAAGATGGAAGAGCATGAGGGACACATACAGAAGGGAGAGAAAGAAGGAAAAGGACAGGCACAGGAGTGGAAGTGAGGCTTCAGGCCAACGCCCATGGCGCTACACCCAAGTGATGAGCTTCCTCAATCCTTTCATGGAGGAAAGGGCCACGAGCAGCAATATGCCTGCTGCCAGCCAGAGCAGTCAGGAGCAGGGAGAGTTTTCTGCAGCCAGCCAGGTCACAGAGCCCAGTCAGATGGAGGAGGAGATAACCCTTTACCTGGAGCCTGTACCCCCTGACCCAGAAACACCCACACCTACACCCACTCCCACACCCACACCCACACCCACACTCACACTCACACTCACACCTACACTCACACCCACACCTACACCCACTCCCACACCCACGCCATCTACCTCCAGAGAGAGGTTCAGGCCACAGAAGAGGGCACATGAGAGTACCCTCTCCCCATTTGAGAGGCAGCTGATGGGTGTCCTATAGCACCACCTACAGTCCTGTAGCAACATCCAGTGTTGTAATAAGCCAGTTATTTTTTGAGTTTAATTTGCCTCCCATTCCTACCATATCCTGTTCCTTGCATAAATTGTCTTAATTATTCTGTTTACAAAGATTTTTAGACTCAATGTGATGTTTAAAATACCATTGAGCCATTTCAACACAAATGTTTTGTGATTTCAATAAATACTTAAAAATTTAAATTTTTTTGATTTTGTGATGTTTTTTTGTTTTATTTTTATCAATGAATATGATCGATTAGCTTTTAACAGTATGCATGCTTCAGATGCCTTCTGGACCAAAGGGTAAATAGATTTGTTCATGTGATGTTATTAGATTATGACAAGATTAATTCAATTAATTAAAGAGAGGATTAAAAATGTGACTATATATAAAATTTAGTTACTACAATCAAGAGAGGGCCAATATTTGGAATAAAAAATAATGACACTTGGAATTAGACTCTGTCTTCAGTAATAATAATGATAAACTGTGTATTGTGTGAACAATATTATTTCTGAACCAGACAATGAAGAACAAAAAATGACCAACAGAAAAAGGAAATATGCCTTTAGTTTAATGTGGTTGGTTCTTAAAAGAACCTTTTTGTGGATGATGAAATGACGATCATTCCCTGGGTTGCCAAGGTACTGCACCCTCAGCTGAAAAGTAGGCAGCGTAGATCTCTCTCACACGGATGGCCTCCCGTGCAGCATTGTTGCTCCCCACTCTTCTCAAGCCCTGCAGCACTGACACCTCCTCCTCTGACACGGGCACTGGTTCCCTCCTGGTGGTGGTGTTCCTCCTGAGGAAATTGTGCTCGACACAGGTAGCCTTCACACATGCCTCCACATTTTCAGGGCTCAGACCAATCACCCGCCGGTACATGCGCCACTGAGAGGACAGAATACCAAAGGTATTCTCCACAATAAGCCTCGCTCGGGACAGCCTGTAGTTGAAGACCCTGTTCCTTGGAGGGAGGTTGGCTCCTGGGAAAGGCCTCATGAGGTCCCTGCGGAGGGGAAAGGCTTCATCTGCCACAAACACGTAGGGTTGTGGCCCCAAGTGATTAGCTCCTGGAAGGATGGCATCTTCTGGGATCTGGAGAGTCCCACTGGTGAGTGCCTGGCCAAAGGTGGAGTTGGCCAGGGTCCCTCCATCGCTGGTCCTCCCAAAACCACCAACATCCACCACACGGAAGCAGTATCGAGCGTCCACAACTGCCAAGAGGACAA
>NW_026082688.1:0-1394 GCF_006386435.1 Epinephelus moara | reverse complement strand
ATCTGACGGGTCGACCACAATATGTCAGACTGCAGGACTGTGTGTCTGACACTGTGCTCAGCAGCACCGGGGCACCACAGGGAACTGTTCTTTCCCCGTTTCTGTTCACCCTGTATACCTCGGACTTTCAGTTCCTCTCTGAGACCTGCCACCTGCAGAAGTTTTCGGACGACTCTGCAATCGTTGGCTGTGTCTGTGAGGAGAAGGAGGAGGAGTACAGGGGAGTTGTGGACTCCTTCGTTGAATGGTGTGAGACCAATCATCTGCATCTCAACACCACCAAGACAAAGGAGCTAGTGGTGGATTTCCGCAGGAGGAAATCTGCCCCCACACCCATCTCCATCAACGGTGTGACTGTGGAGGTTGTCCAGGATTACAAATACCTTGAAGTACACCTGGACAACAAACTAGACTGGGCCAAGAACACTGAGGCTGTGTACAAGAAGGGCCAGAGCCGACTCTATTTCCTGAGGAAGCTCAGGTCCTTCAACGTCTGTAACATCATGCTGAGGATGTTCTACCAGTCGGTGGTAGCCAGTGCCATCTTTTTTGGGCTTGTGTGCTGGGGCAACAGGCTGAGGGCAGCAGACATCAACAAGATCAGCAGGATCATCAGGAAGGCTGGCTCCGTCCTGGGGGTCCAACTGGACTCTTTGGTGGTGGTGTCTGAGAGGAGGATGCTGTGCAAACTGCATAGTATCCTGGACAACAGTACTCACCCTCTCCACCAGGTGCTAACCCCACACAGAAGCAACTTCAGCAACAGACTTATCCTTATGGTTTTGTTTTGTTTTGTTTATAACACTTGTACCACAGCAGGTGCCTTTGTTAATGAGGCACAAGTCTACATATTTGATATAATTGTGTGTATATATACAAGTGTATATGTATATATAAGAAAATGTCAATAAATATATTGTTAAAAAAAAAGATATGTTGGGTCTATACTGTGATGTTGGATCTGACCAATATCTCATGTCTCATCTCATCATGTCTGTATAATCCACTTGTGATAAAGGAACTAATATAGAGTTGTTGGGTTTATACTGCAATGTTGGATCTGACCAATATCTCTGTATGGACCCACCAACTCAGTATTAGTCCCTTATAATTTTGTAGTTGTGCTTCTTCTGCTAAAGTGTCATCCTCCTCCCACCTAAGACTTTTTGTGAAAGTGCTTAAGGGACTTTTGCATGCAAGCATTAACACACTTAACATGCTGGTAGAATTTAGGGAGTGCTGCCTTTAAAGTCTGCATGATTAAAATCCCCTGCTATGATATTCACGGCATCAGGATACATGCTCTGCTTATTGGTAATGCTTGTAGACCCTGTTTCCCACATTGTTTTCCACAAAAGGGACTAATAGTCCGGGAGCCATAGCCCGATTTTTAG
>NW_026082687.1:555-3000 GCF_006386435.1 Epinephelus moara | reverse complement strand
TCAGGATTTCAATCCAAGATCGACCTTTGACCCGTAGAGGGATCTTATCTGTGGTCAGTTCCATTTACGACCCACTTGGAGTGCTTGTGCCAGTGGTGCTAAAGGCCAAACTGATCTTGCAGGATCTGTGTAGGAGAGGTCTTGGGTGGGATGATCTTGTACCTGAACCCATTGCACAGGAGTGGACAAATTGGATACAGGAGCTCCACCTACTGGAGGATTTCAAGGTCAGCAGATGTTTCAAGCCTGCGGACTTTGGCACTGTAGCTTCTGCCCAATTACATCATTTTTCAGATGCAAGTGAGGTGGGTTATGGAACAGCTACCTACCTGCTGCTGTGCAACGCCAATGGAAAGCCGTGCAGCACCCTTGTCATGGGAAAGTCTAGGGTGGTTCCCTTAAAACCAATTACCATTCCCAGACTAGAGCTAACAGCAGCAGTAGTTGCAGCACGTATGGACATATTGTGGAGAAGGGAGCTGCAGATGCCATTGCTTGACTCTGTCTTTTGGACTGATAGCACCTCAGTGCTAAAGTACGTCAAGCGCTAACCCGGAGTCATCAGGAATACCGGGAGTGTAGCCTGATGATTTTNCACTACTGGCTCAAAGTGACCCATTTTTGGGTAAAATAGGTTGACCCAGTATGTTGGGTCAAATTTGTTACCCAAAGGCCCTGGGTACTTTTGACCCAGTGCCTAGTAGGTGATATAGTGACTACCCATTGGGTCACTGAAATTACCCAATTTGGGTGATTATTAACCCAACAGTTTTTAGAGTGTATGGAGCCCAGGTCCCTGATTTATTCACTGGTTCAACATGCAGCAGAAGTCTGTTGTATTGTCTCCATCTAGTGTTCAGTAGTAAAACATACTGCTCTGTGAATCCAAACAAATCAATAAAACAAGCTGCATCTTGTCTCATCTGTTAAAAAGGCAGAAAAAAAACACTTTATTTGGAAGTGGGGCAAGACTTTTCTATTTAAAAAAAAGAAAAAAAAAACACTACTCTGATAAATAATGAAAAAAAAGTTAAATCCAGTATAAAATCAGAAAACCTGCAAGACAATATGAAGAAGTTAATATTTACAGCTTGTGAAAGAATCAAAGACAATACAATAGCTTGTGAACCCTAAGCTGTAGTGATGTGTGTCGACCCACAGCCTGTGAATGTTATGTGTTGACCCGAGGTTTGGGCGGGTCAGGTAAGCTTGTTAGAAAATATTGTGGGTCCCACGTGGTCAGACGGGTTATAGCAGCACTCTAAGCAAGTTATTAATAACTTGGAGAGACGTTGTGCAATCGACTAACTTCCACCTTTTTTCCCCTGTCTCTGTCTCTGTTTCTGTCTCTGTCTATATTCTCTGTCTCTCTCTCTTTCTCTCTTACAGGGAGTAGCTTAATCATCAGCACTGCGCTCAGGCTTTCCATTTTTTGGCTTTTGACAAGGAATATCTGTTGAAGTCTGACATATATAAATCTCTCCAGTCATAATGTCCAATTAAATATTTCCCTCTGCAAATATGTAAGTCTAACACTGTCCTAACAGCAAGCGTCTCTCTGTCCACACTGAATCTGTTAATGCACTTCTGTAACATCATGTAAACAAATTACTGTACCCATCAGCTGTGTGCTTATATAAACAAACCATGTAGCTTATCAGCTTCATCACCATAGCTACCTCCTCCTGCTATCCTCCTACTTTTGAACTTGTTTAAAACAGAAAACACCCATTTTACTTTGTGATATAGCCAAAGGCAAGAGTTTCATTAATGTTGGTCACTACCAGAAACTTTGAGCTCTGGTTTAAAGGTTTGCGGGTCGGGTTAAGGTTCAGGGCGGCTGTCATAATGGGCTGGGTTGGTCAAGTTTTAATAAAAATCCTGGCCGTGCATTACTACTAAACTGTGACTCTATAGCTAAGACCAACTAGTCGCTTATCGTTCTGAATCAGTATTGCTTTTACTTGTAAATTACAACAACCTGGACAAGCCGGGGAGCACTGTGAGGGTTACGTTCTTTGACTTCTCCAGTGCTTTCAGTACCATCAGGCCTGCTCTACTGGGTGATAAGCTGACGGCGATGCTGGTGAATCCCCCCCTTGTGTCCTGGATTGTGGATTACCTCACTGGCCGACCACAGTACGTGCGCTTGCGGCACTGTGTGTCAGACACAGTGGTCAGCAATACAGGGGCCCCACAAGGTACTGTCCTCTCTCCTTTCCTCTTCACCCTTTACACCATGGACTTCAGCTACCAGACAGAGTCTTGTCATCGTCAGAAGTTTTCTGATGACTCTGCTATAGTTGGATGTATCAGCAAGGGTGAGGAGGCTGAATACAGGGCTGTGGTGAATAACTTTGTCTCATGGCGTGAGCAGAACCATCTGCAGCTCAACACAACAAAGACAAAAGAGCTGGTGGTGGATCTGAGGAGAACGAGGACACC
>NW_026082687.1:0-73 GCF_006386435.1 Epinephelus moara | reverse complement strand
TTTATCTCTTGTTTCCATTCATGCTGTATTTCTATTTCTACTTTGCACGGAGCATTGGAACAAAAACAATTTC
>NW_026082686.1:0-2131 GCF_006386435.1 Epinephelus moara | reverse complement strand
GGGCTGCATGACATATCATTTCAGCACTGATGTTGCAATGCACAATAGTCACATCGAAGGACGTGCAATGTCAAGTAAGGCAAATAAACTCGCTTGATACAAATGGAAATTTGTATGGTTCTCATTTTCCATGACTTATACCGGCCAAGTCGTCTGCTTTTAGATGTTACGTGCGTATATGATGTAGTACAGCGCCATTTGTTATGGGAAGTGAGAATCTCCTGCGTGTGTAGAAAAGTACCGTAACCAGGCTGGTAAGTGCAGCACACACAGTTAGGATGTGCTTCAGTAATGAAAATGTTATTATGGATCCTTGAAAAGTCATGGAAAAGTTTTGAAATTTTGTCCATGAAAATGTGTGGGAACCCTGCAACCAACATCTTTCTGTTTAGCCGCTAAATGATCCACCGTTTTCACCAGCTAGTCACTAAATGTGTTTTTTGGCTGTTCCAGGTTGGCTGAACAGGTAGTGTGCAGTGGGTTTATCTGAGCTATGTTACTGAAAACAGCTGCCAGCTGCATTTGGAGTCTAGTTAGCCTTTTGTAATCCTTTCATTTTCTATATTACTGTGACGTGAACTTGCAATTTCGCCACTAATGATATAGGGTACACTCACTTTAAAAATGCAGGACACTCATTCGTTTAGTGAAACATTAGATTTCATCTCAACTCCACTTTTGTGTTTGACACAAAACGTTCACTCAGAATGATAAATGTTGAGGCAATGCAAAGCTTTTAAAATAAGAGCAGGTAATTTACCCAGGATTTAAATGCACTGTGTGAGCAGCATTTCAAAGCTAAAATCTCTGTCATGCCTAAGGACTTGTAAAACCATATTTATTTCTAATAGAGGGAAATTTGTTGTCATGGAGAAATTTGATGAGTATTTGTCATGCATGATCTTGCACTGACTTCATTCTGTACTCAAGAACAAGGATAGATTTTGTAGTGCCGTTGTGTTTGCACTCTGACTAAACAAAACTGAGCCACTCAAACATGCATTACCAGCCCAGAGACCCTGCTGTGTGCGGAAAAGGTTTCTTACTCACAGTTAAAACTTCAATAGACCAAAAGATTCAGGCCCTTTGAAGCAGCAGTTGTTCTCTTGAGACTGAATGTACAAGAAACGAGCTTATTATTGGAAGGTCACAGTTTCAGTTCCTCTGAAAAAATGGTGAACAGAAAGGCAGGTATTGAACTCTCCCTGTGTGCTTTCAAAGTGCTTCTTTGGACTGTGGATTTTTTCTTATGCAGTAAATGATGTATTTTACAAAAATGTCAGGAAACTCCAGAGAATGTGTAAACAATGAATTATTTAGTAGATGACAACTGATAACAGGTTATAGTGCATTAATGTGAACCTTTGGGATTGTTTTACATCAAGCATTCATACTAACATTCTGAGTCTCAAGTTCAAGTCCAGCTAAGCTAAATTTAAGAAACAACGCAATACAATTGGATTGATGACATATGAAAAGACTCTTCATTCTCACGCGTGTCAAGGTCAAAAGGTCTATTAGACTTAAAGCTTAAATAACAAATTTGTGCCACTGCTCTGACTTATTTTCATTTCTGCATTTTTTCACATTTATGACCATCTTGTCACATGGAAATGTGCTGTAGCTTTGGAAATTGTAGTTTTTGATTTCATGCTGGCCTCTACCCTCTGTTGACTCTGCCCAAACACTCCTAGGCACGGTTCTGATGCTGAAGGGCTCGGTATTGCGCTTTGGCTTCTTGGACTGCTTGGGAGCACTCATCCAGAGCCCCTACGAGGTTTGGCGGGACCTCAACGCCCCTGAGGACCCAGACCGAGTGCGGAAGCGAAAGCTGGTCCACTTTTCACCATCATCCTCCCAGGACACCTTGGGAGAGGGGCATCTGGCTGTGGTGTGCTCCGAGAGGCAGGCCAAAGTATTCTTGATGCCCTCGCAGTCTTGCCTCTTTGTCCACAATATCACAGAGTCATCCTTTGTACTGCGAGCCGACGTGGTATCTGTGTGCAACAGTGTGTGCCTGGCCTGCTTCTGTGCTAACGGACACGTCATGACACTCAGGTATAACCTTCAAGTTCTCATATTCTTATCTGAAACTTAACCTGTTTACCTGAAATGACCATGATAAACTGTA
>NW_026082685.1:0-1000 GCF_006386435.1 Epinephelus moara | reverse complement strand
TACTGTCCAAATCATGTTACCTAGCGATGCAACTGTATTCATGAGTTCACATGAGAATCCAGCCCTGATTTGCTACATAGCCTGCCCCGAATAGCTCCCATAGTAGAAATAGTACCGCCAAATCTCTACTGGTGGACACATTTCCACCTTTGCACGCTATACCATCAGATTGCCAAACCCAAGCTATATTCAGCCACTGCTGATTATAAAGAAATCTTGAGAACACATTAAATCTCATCCAATTTAAATCTGCAGTTTTTAAATCACTTACAAACATGCATGTTTTTGTTCACAGCTGGCCTTCATCTCCCTCCCTCCCTCCCTCCCTCCTCTTCACAGAAACAGGACATAATGATGCTACCCCTCCTGCCCTGGACCTCATCTACAGTTCACACCTCTCTTCTGGAGGCAACATCAAAACTGCCAATACGAATAGACAGATCAGAAATGTTTTTCAAGAACCTTTGTCCAATGAAAGTACATGCTTCTTTTGAAAATGTCCAAACATGTATTAATGCACAGCCAAACTGTTGCACTGAAATAAGACTTTTTGGCATGAATCTAATCTCCTGTGGCTGTTGCTCAAGATCTACTTAAAACACTCAACAATGGCGGGTTAGTTAATAGTTAATAGTGCTGTTAAAAGGCTGTCTGCCTGCACAGAAGATCTACTGACACTTAACTGTTGTTCAACTTCAATGCCCTTTCAAAAAGTCAGTAAAGACAAAACAAGGAGACAGACAGAGCAAAATGCTTGTGTGAAGGGCAAAATATTCAGCATCCAGTCAGACATCAAACTAAATATCTAAACACACTAAAGAATTACTAAAGGAGTTTTATCAATTATACATTTCTTCAGAAAACTCTTTCAGGACAGCTCATATTTTGAACCAAAATAATAAAGAAGATTAAAGGCACATCAGTGTGGTAAGTTAGATTTTTGATGTTGTGAATGTGCATATAGAAGTATTTTGCTTGCGCCCACATTACCCTTTGACAT
>NW_026082684.1:0-2620 GCF_006386435.1 Epinephelus moara | reverse complement strand
TGCCTGTTTGTGGAGTTTTGGCATTAATTTCACCGCATAAGGATTTGTCACATTTTTCAAGATAAACCATGGATCGGTACCGACTGTCCATGACCCAACTTCAAATGTGGGAGCTGTAAGTTTTAAAAAAATTTGTTGCTTTACTGTGTATAACGTGACAGCCTGTTGTTACCATGGCAGCTAATGTGGCTAACATAAGTTTCCAGTACAGACTAACACGCTGGAGGAAATAATATTAGGGAACATTCAAGAGAAACAGTGTGAAGGTAAGTCTCATTTAACACAATGCTGCTGAGTTTATCATACCTGAGAAGTGTTGTAACGTTACCTGTCTGCAAAGTCAAACCAACAAGTCTGCATTTTGGCCGGCTGTGACTCAGAGGTAAAGTGGGTCGTTCACAAATCAGAAGGTCAGCGGTTCGATCCCCAGCATGTCGAAGTATCCTTGGGCAAGATACTGAACCCTAAATTGCCCTGGATGGCTGTCCCATTGGTTTGTGAGTGTGTTAAAAAAAAAATTAAAAAAAGTAGCAGGTGGCACCTTGAATGGTGGCCACCAGTGTGTGAATGTGAGTGTGCGAATGGGTGAATGTGACTCATAGTATAAAAAAAAAAGTGTAAAAAGTGGTCAGATGACTAGAAAGGCACTATACAAGTGCAGGTCCATTTACTTTTCAGACCAAACCTTGGCTTTGCAAGTGTAGCATAGGTGTTTGGACTTGTTTATTGTTTATTAGTGCCGTGAAACAATCAAAATTATATTTAATTCTCTGATTCAGTGGATTTTTGCTACCACTGCCCCCTGCCCCCACTCATTGTTTATGATGATGTCTCACGTGAGTGCATTAGATTACAAACAAGACAATGGGGGTGGGGGGCGCATCCCTTATGATGGCTGTCTTAGCATTGATATGAACATTTTTGTTCACACATACAGCACCTGTAGGGAATGTCTGGATAACAGTTACAGGGAATCGTAGGCAGTAGCCTATGCTGTAGCCTGACTTGCACCTGCCCAGAGATGTAAATACGCGTCCTGGTGACGCAGACCTCCTGTCTGTTTCTGTAAGCTGAAACCATTTCCCTCAGTGGAAACCAAGGTTTTTTTTTTCACAGATAAGAAACAATAAATTATGAAGACAGTAAAGCCTCCACTAAAATAGCATTTTAAGTCTTGAGTGTGACTTTTCCTCAAGGGAGTTATCCAGGATTTATCCAGGTTTTATATGAGAAGAGGAAATCTCTGCTCGTCACTAGGCTGATTTTCACAATGTAAAATGCCATAGGCTGGCGCTAATAACGTTGGCATTTTGTATTTGATTGGAAAACGTGTTTAGTATGACATGTGTTTTGTCTGTGAATCTTGTGAGTTGTAATGGAGCCAAATTGTGTCCTGTTACCTTTGTTAAATGTTGCTGTTGTTCCTGGCTTTATATAAGAATAGATCGCAGGCCGCTTGGCTAATCTATAGGGGAGAGTGGGGTAAATTGAGCCAGTGGGTAAGTTGACCCACCTCCTGTATCTAGGCAACAGTGTACATTTGTTGTCATGTGACCAGAAATTCTGCAAGCACCCTCCATTTCTCTTTGGCTGTGTTGGAGAGAAGCACATAGTGGTGTGGTAAGTGTGTGTTTTTTTTCCACGAAAAAATGTTTTTTTGCAAGTCAGAGTAAATTTTCTACACGTCAACTATAATGATTGTTATTTTAAAGCAAATATATCCAGGTCTTAAAACATATACCATACATATTGATGATTTGCCAACACAAAACCATGTGAAACATTTAGCCAACGATTAGCCTAAATTTCTAAGCTAGGCTTTTTTTCCAAAACTGTGGCTGTGGGGCAAAGTGAGCCAAATGCCTTGGGGTAAATTAAGCCAGTGGTTCAGTTTACCCCATCATAAGCCACATGTTAAGTTCAGTTTAAAAAAAAATCTAAAATTGTATTTCATTGTGCTATTACATGACTGATATTTTTCCTTCATATTTTATACACTGTAGAAAAGTCGTCATGCCAAGAAAATACAGCAGAAAGACAGACTGGGGTTCAACACCCCTTGAGGAGTATGAAAGAGCAGCCACTGAGGTGAAGGAGGGAAAATCCATGAAGGAGGAACAGCCTGCTGAGCTCGCCCAAAATATAAACTGTAAGTAAATGGACAGAGATGAGATGGGCCACTCTGAGAGTCAAATGTTTATGGCTTTGCCCCCGGTCTCACTGTCATCCTGCCGTCAAGAGTGGTAATGGTGTCAATTGGAAACCCTCCAGATCCCAGTTTGCTGATTACCATCCTGGGAAAATCCAGTGTTTTGACAACTCAGCCAGCTAAACTGCCAGACCTGGGTCATTACCTATGCTTTTAAGTTCACTGATCTGCTGAGATCCAAGCAGCAGGGAGAGACTCCAATTCACCTACCACCAAAGAATCCTATCTTTGATAAAAACAAGACTGTTTTCTTAAAGGATAACTTAGGTATTTTTCAACCTGAGCCCTATTTCCCATGTGTATGTGTGTGTATGATGATGGTACAACTTGTTTTAAAATTGGTTCAGTACTGAGGGAGGCGGATGCAACCGGGAGCCGCGAAATGAGCTAAAACGGTAACGGGGGGAAATG
>NW_026082683.1:0-2000 GCF_006386435.1 Epinephelus moara | reverse complement strand
AAGAATTTAGTTGTCTGTGTTCAAGCAGGATAATAGGTCTCCATTCATTGCACGTCGGGCTTTCAATTTCCTTGTCGGATATGGTGTTGCGTTCAAGGTCCCCCCAAAAAACGGGAGGAAAAAAAAAAAGGCAGAATATTCGATTTTTTTTTTTCACAATCGAATCCCGTGCCATCGAATGAAGATTCAAAGCTTTGAATTTTTTGGGTCAGCCCTATAACGTACACAGAGCCAGGTCCAGGATCCTCTTCAAGTTTGTCAGGGAGGAATGTGGAAGTGGAGGAAGAGATTTTTTTTTTTTTTTCACAAATGTGGGAATGATAGTCAAAAATACCATCAAAATGCATAGTTTTATGTAAAATAGCATCAAAAGTACTTTAAAAGTACTTGAGTTAGTTTACTAAGGGAGTAACGCAGTAAAGTAACTGGTTACTTTTTTAAAAAGTAATGCAGTAAAGTACTTTGATTACTTTTAAAGTAACCCTTACCCAACACTGCAAGTGCCCCAGGCACAACGTTTAGCTGACAAACAAAACCTGCCTGAAAATGAGGACATCTGAAACAATAGCATTAGAGTCAATGGAATACAGCCTTGTTGTTGTTGGACTCGGGTCTGAGCTGGCCTGATGCTATGCTACGATTTGTCAGTCTGCATCCGGGGGCAGAACTTAGTAAAGGGTCAAATATTGGAGAGAAAGAGGAGGTTTTTTGCTGCATGGTGTGAAAGCACATAACAGATTGCTGCAAAAGGTAAAAAAACAGCCCCATTGACACAGTGGTGACCTGGAGGGAAACAAAGCGGTATAAAATAATTTGAACCTTGAGGTAAGCACAAGTTATTAAGCAATACACAAATGCGATGTTTGGTGGTACACTGGTGTTTACTACTGTCATCAGGCAGTCTACTTTTCCAGTAACATTCTTCCAGTAAAACTTGTTGACTATCTGTTTATCCACAGAATATTTTGTTTGCACACCACCTGATGTTTCAGAGCATACTGCAGCAAACAACACGTTGAGCATAAATGTCTCCGTGCATGCTCATAGCCAACTATGGAGACCTGTGCCACGGTGTCTTGTGTAAGTATGAACAAAGCTTTATGTCCCAGGCTGTTTGGAGATGGTGTGTTTCTTGTTTCTGTTGATAAGTGGTCTGGTGTTAGTGGCTGCAGTTAGCCAGAAGCCCACAGCAGCACACTCTCTAATTAAAGACAGCTAATGAACGACAGCATTAGCATATCAATAAAGGCCCCCGCTCTCTCTGCCCGGAAGCCTGGCTGCTAAGTTGTCCGTGATGCTGCGCCCATGGCCAACCACATAGAGACAGGCTGCTCAGAGATGGGAAAGGGCAAAACATACCAATGGCAAACATACACATAGGTTATATTAGACAGAGAGCTTACAACATTGACTACAAAATAATCTGTTCCATAATCAAGTATTAAATACTGATCTCTATAATCTCTAAAAAAATCACTTAAACATAATCAAGTAGCCTACTGTGAGATTCCTTTAGGTACTGTAATTATAGTTAGTGGGAGGTGACATGATGTATGACATGACCTTCCCTAATCTCTCTCTTACATATTGCTGCTTCATGCATTTAAGCAATATTTAAATACCCTGAATATCTTATCTTGAGATTATTGCCATTTCTTGTGGCTATGGTAATTAAAGAATTAAATCTTGTGTTTCATGCAGATAATTTATCTCTGTCGGGCAGCACCATCTAAAGCTTAGTAAGGTAACTAGAAAACAGGAAGATAAAAAGTGATATCTGAAGTTATGATCTGGATAATAATATTTGAACATTTGCATTTACACCTTGTTTTAATAAAGCATTCTCTCTCCTGATTTTGCCCACTAATCTTAATGTAAATATGGCAGGTGGAGCTGACAGACTTCACAACAAACAGGGTTTGTCTCATGTCAAGGGCGGTGATGCCGGATAGTCTCAAGGGACACCAACGCATCTGCCCTATTTTGTGCTACTGTAGAAC
>NW_026082682.1:0-1011 GCF_006386435.1 Epinephelus moara | reverse complement strand
ATTTAAATCAACTCAAGAACACCTCCAGAATGCTCCAGCTAAGTTTCAGAGGGGGTCTCACATATCACGATTTTTGAGATTTGTGTGTATCATGTGTGTATGCCTTGCTCCCCTAGCGGCGAGACTTCGTCACTACATTTTTATACACACTTCCAGAAGTGTGTATGATCATCCCCGCCCCTCCGCACATCGAGCCAATGCGAATCGTTCTACTGCAGCAATCAGTCGTGACGTTTACATAGGTCTACACTTGAACATCATGGATCGCTACAGGTAAGAACATTTTGTTAATTATTTCGTCATTAAATACGTTCATAAAGCGTGAGTGTTTAGTAGGCCTACCATTAGTCCTGTCCTAACGTTGCTGATACTTTGAACTGTTTAATGCTAAATGTTAACAAACAGAATAGTGGCGGAAGTAACGGATTACATGAAAGGACGAGTGATGTTGCTAACTTTAGCCCCGTTTAGCTGCGTCAAATACGCGACTTATTTTCAAAAGGAAAAAATATGAGCAAAACAGGGATGCTTAGCTAGGATGTCCGGGTGTTACGGTTCGGTTTAACTGGTGAGCGTGTTAACTAGCGACTTTCTCACATTATATTAGGCTACATTACGAGAGGTCACCAGTTAACACGGTCACCAGTTAAACCGAAACACCGGGCACGTCGGGCTTAATAAGCTCCGTCTTCCTTTCATGGGGGATGGGTTATACCCACAGAAAGCTCAGAAACTCAACTAAAAGCTAGTGATCAGTGTAATCACAAATGAATGGTTGAATCGATCCTCAGTAAGCTATGTTTTAATTTGGAAAACATGTCTTTCATAAAAGTCACATCATCTTCTCTCCTCCTCTCATTCCTCTCTCCTTACCCTCTGCTCTCCTTCACTTCTCCTCTCTCTTCTCTCCTTCCTGCTCCTCTTCCTCTCCTTCCTCTCTTCTTCCTCTCCCCTTCCTCTTCCTCCTCCCCTCTTCTCCTCCTCCCCTGTCCTCCTCCCCTCTCCTCCTCT
>NW_026082681.1:7205-8030 GCF_006386435.1 Epinephelus moara | reverse complement strand
AAACAGCACCCTATGAACAGCACACAGATCTCTCCTGCTACAACATCAGCGATGGTCTTAATCTTAATGATGATGGTTTAATAATTTTATATTATTTTTTACCTATTTTTGAGCCCCCCCCCCTGTCTGGTGATCATCATAGCAGGTTTGGTCCCACCAATGTTTCATCAGGTTAAAAGAAGTGATCAAAAGTTTAAGCAACTGCTTTAAAAGAATAATTTGATGTTTTGGGGAAAGAAAAAATAATAATTTGCTTTGGTGCAGAGTTAGATGAAAAGATCTTTAACACTATCCTGTTTGTTGTTAATTATGAATGTTAGGTTACTTTAGCTGGTAATAGGAATCAGGGCTGTAGTCAACCAAAGAA
Source organism: Epinephelus moara (assembly GCF_006386435.1). NCBI lineage: Eukaryota > Metazoa > Chordata > Actinopteri > Perciformes > Serranidae > Epinephelus > Epinephelus moara. The sequence goes on along the minus strand of NW_026082681.1, from coordinate 7,663 downwards.
AATCTTGGTCGACTTGAGTCGCACATAATCTTCAACTAATTGATTAGTCTGCAGTTACATCTCCAAAACACTAGTCAGCAGTGGAGGACTGTGTTAAGTGCTGTAAAGTTTAGTTGATTCAAAACACACATTAATCATGGCTTAATAGAGACAATTTCAAACACAAGTACACAAATTGGCTTCACTATAAATCGCAGAAATGACAGATAAACACTTGTCTTTATCTGGACACATTTCCCCCACCAATACATCATGCTAATGTTTTTAGCACAAGTCTATGGCATTTTGCATTACATAAATTAGCCTAGCGTCTAGCGATCTTTTCCTCTTCTAATGTAAAGCCTGGGACAACAGCAACATTTAACAAAGGTAACGGCACATAATTTGGCTTCATTACAACTCACAAGGTTCTCCGACAAAACAACTGTCGCACTAAACACGTTTTACAAACAAATACA
>NW_026082681.1:0-6703 GCF_006386435.1 Epinephelus moara | reverse complement strand
TTGTGAGTGTGTAAAAGCACTGGCAGAACTGTCTTTTAGGTGTCTGTTCTTGTCTATTGAACATTTTTTGATCATAGATGGAGCTAATCCTCACCTTAATCCTGCTACAGACCAGGATTGCCCGGCAGCATAAGTTACCATGGTTACTAGGCTAGGATTCAGGTTAACCACCTTGATGGAACAGAGTTGTGGCTCAGTTTGATGGAATGGAAACCGGAGTTTAGCTCATCTCTGTATCAGGCTTAGCCAGAACCATGGTTTCCATGGTTACCTATGTGAGGCTAATCTTAGCCACTTTGATGGAACAGAACTTTGGCTCACATTAGCCAGACTTGGCCATTTAAGCCTGGATTTGCCTTTAGCCTGCTTGATGGAATACCCCGCTGATCCAAAACAATATTATACACGATATATTAAAAAAACAAAAAAAACAAAACCCTTATCCTACTATAAACTCCCCACACCCATGTCAACAACAGCCACCCTATTCTTCTACCCCTGCTTATCCATTAGATTCTATAATAAACACCTGTATCCCTTAAGAAAGCTATCATTACCCTAACCTGTGCTCTCTCACCCATACTCAGTAACCCTTTTAATGTAAATTCCTGCACCCCTAAGTCCTTCAGCCTATTCCTCATCACCTCTCTCTGCATCTCATACCTCAGAACTACATGCTCCACTGACTCCTCCTCTTGACACCCCTCACACAGGCCTGCCTGGTGCTTCCCTATCAGTTTCAACATTTTATTTAATGCACTATGCCCCAACCTTAACCTTGTCAAAAACAATGTCCTCTCTCCTGTGTCCACTGCTCATCCTTCCACCTCTAACACTCTTTTGGATTTGATAAAGATGCCTCCCTTTCTCCTCTCTATCCCACCTTTCTTGCCATATTAGATTGGTCTTTTCCCAGATTGCACATTTAACTTCTGCTTTGCTGATCCCGAGCTGCATGTCTACATTTCCTTTCTTTAAAGCCCTCTTAGCCAACTCATCCGCCCTCTCATTCCCCCTCACCCCTACATGCGCTGGAACCCACAGAAACTTTACCTGACCTCCCTGATTGACTATTCTTGTAATTGACTGAAGGATTGAATACAGTATGTCTTGACGGCTGTTTGAATGGAAAGACCTTAAGCTTGCTAGTACTGAAGATGAGTCTGAACATATCAACGCCTTATCCAGACCAGCTTTCTCCACCCACCGTAATGCAACCAGCACTGCCACCATTTCCACTGTGTACACTCCTAACTTATTAGATGTCCTTCTATTGATTCCAATTGCTTTTGCTGGTACTACCACCCCAAATCCTGTCACTTCTGTCTCAGGTTGTTTAGCACCATCTGTGTAAAATCATTATATTCTTTCGTTACATGAAATCTGAATGCACTCACCAAATCAATTATACCTTTTTCCTTCCTTTTAGCCTCTAACAAATACCAGTCAATCTCAGGCCACACAAGCATCCATGGAGCCACCTCTGGATAAACCACTGTCGGGCTTATATTCAAATTGAGTACTCCAATTTATTTTGCCACATAATTCGCTACTCGAGCAAAGTTTTGCCTCTGGCTCCTCCCATTCTCCCAGCACTCCTTTCGTGGGATGAGATTCGTTGTGCCCCTGCAAATTAGTCCAGTAATTAGTCATCAGCATCCTTCTTACTTCTAGAGGCATTTCACCCAATTCTACTGTACCTGTAGAGCAGGTACTGGTGAAGTCTTAATAGCCCCACTGCACACTCTCAGAGCCTGTGCGTGAATCACATCCAACTTCCTCAAGAAAGACTTAGCTGCTGACCCATATGCTACACTGCCATAGTCAATCACAGACCTCATCGATGCTATATATAGCCTCTTCAGTGCTGAACAGCTTGCCCCCAACTCCCTTCCAGTCAAACATCTCATCACATTTATTACTTTTTTGCATTTTCCTTATATTCTCCTGATATGATCTGCCCATGTTAGCCGTGAATCAAAAAGAACTGCCAGAAATTTAAACGTTCCAACCCTTTCTAAAGCTTTTCCATACATTTCCAGCTTCATCCCTTCCTTAATTCTTTTCCTGGTGAAAAATACTGTTTGTGTTTTTTCCACTGAGAACCTGCACCCTGAGAATAACTGATTCTTTATTTGCCTGGGCCTTCCTTATTTCAGATTCTAACCTTATCACCGAGTCCATGGTATTCCTGCCTTTCCTGAAACCACTCTGATAACTTGCCAACACTCCCCTCTTCTCAAGTTCATACGACAACCTTTCCGTTATCATCCATTCCATTATCTTGCATGTATTTGATGTCAACGCTATTGGCCTGTAACTAGTGGGTTTGGATGGATCCTTGCCAGGTTTTCTTATCGGAATCACTACTGCTTCTTTCCAGGCTCCTAGTAACCTTCCCTCCTCCCACACTCTGTTATAAAGATGCAGCAACTTCACTAATGCTCCTTTCCCCAAATGCTTTAACATTATGTAGCACACCTGATCTTTCCCTGGAGAGGTTGGTCGTGACCTCTTTATTGCTCTCATCATCTCTGCCAAAGTAAATGGCTCATCAATTACGCCATCTGTATTTTACTTCCTGTTTAACACACCTGGATGATGACTCATAGTTCTTTCTCTTCTCTGTCTCCCTTCTTCTGACAAATTTTCTGAGCTGTGCACCTTTACAAAATCCTTAACCATGATCTCTGCCTCTTCCCTGTTGGAAACTGCTGTCTCCTCCTCAGATGTTATGACCGGATAATCCCATTCCCTTCTGTCTCCTCCCATCTTCATCATTCCCCATACCTCTCCCACTGGTGTTGTTCTTCCTAATTCATCGCAGAAATTCCTCCAGCTTGCCCCCTTAGCTTGACGTACTGTTCTTCTCACCACTGCCTGCGCCTTTTTGTACTGAATCAAATTCTGCATGTTATGGGTTCTTTTAACTTGTCTGAATGCTCTATTCCTATTTCTTACAGCCTGATGACATTCTTCTGTCCACCATGGTACCAGCTTCCAGTTCTTCCTGCCTTTACTCCTGGGTATAGCTCCATCTGCTGCCCTTACAATCGCTGATGTTACCTGTTTATTTATTTCATCAATGTCTCCAAGCATATCTATCCTGTTCATTGATTCCTCACTCAACCTCTGGAACTCATCCTGCTTTTCCAAATACCCACTTTGTGATTCCCCCACTTGCTCTCACTTCCACTCTCTCCCCCACCATGCATAAGACTGGGTAATGATCGCTGCCTATTGTTGATGCTGTCCAAACTTCCCAGTTACTAATTCCAGCCAAGGTGTTAGATACTAGAGTAATATCTAGTGCTGATTCAGTACCTGCTGTTATGTTTACCCTTGTTCCTCTGCCATCATTCACACACACCAAATCCCTTTCATCCATCAAATCTTCAATGGCCTGTCCATTCGTGTCTGTTTGTGGCCCTCCCCACACCGTACTGTGAGCACTGAAATCTGCACACCAAATTACCTTATTTCTCTCTTGTCCTTTTATCCTTAATAGGCTATCCAAATCCAACCTCTTGCATGGGTTATAGTAGTTGATTATAACCACCTTCTCCCCTCTTTCCCATACTTCCACCACTACATATTCCTGGTCCACTCCCCTTTCCAGTAGCCTATATGGAATGTCTTGTTTGATAAACGTAGCACAACCTCCTCCTCCCCCTTGACTTCTGTCTTTCCTTATCACTGTATATCCATGTACCACAAAGTCTAGATTTGGTTTTAACCATGTTTCTTGCACACAAATTACATCTGGTTTTTCAGCCATCTCTTTAATGAAATACTTGAATTCCTGGCCATTAGCCAGTAGGCTCCTGGCATTCCATTGTAGGATGATTACCATAATTAGTATTAACCAACCCATGGTGTTTCCTGACTTGACTGATTAGTGAGGTTATCCCTCACTTCTTCCCATGTCAGTCCCATTAATCCCAAATGATGCACTGCTGCTTTAACAATCAACTGGATTTTTTTACTTTTTGACTTCACTTCAGCCGTGCTGTTAACCACTCCTGCAATTAATATTACCAAATCCCTTTTGTCCACATACATCCTGTCATTTGCTCTTTGTTGCAGCGTCCACATACATCCTGTCATTTGCTCTTTGTTGCAGCTCTCGACCTCCCACTGCTCCTTGATCATTAGTTTCATTGTTCTGTCCCCTTGACACTCTTACAGCTTCTGCATACGATATCCTTCTTTCCACTCTTACTTTTTGAATATTATTCTCCCTTTTCATAACCTCACATCCCCCATATGCCACATTATGGTCTCCTCCACAGTTACAACATTTTGGTTGCACCCCTGTTCCACACTTTCCATACTCATGGTCTCCCCCACATCTAGCACACCTCCTCTTCTCCTTACAGTTTTTGGCTATGTTTCCAAACCTTTGACAGTTAAAGCACCTTAACGGTTTTGGTACATAAACTCTCACCAGGTAACTCATAAAACCCAGGAATATTTTCTTGGGTACACTCTCTCCTTCAAACTCAATCAGTACAGTTTCGCTATCCTTTTTCATTCCTTCTTTTGTTGTCTTCATTCTTTGCACATTCATTATTTTCCCTCCTTTGAAATTCCTCTTAAGTTCCTCCATACTCACACTCAGTGACACCCCTGTAATCACTCCTTTGCATCCACCACCATTTCGTGCCCCCACCCTCCCTGTGCTTGCCACCTTGATTTTTCCTGTCTCTTTCAGTTTGAGTGCCTTCTCAACTTGCTCTCTATTAGCACATCTCACCAATAGATTGCCATCATTCAGGACCTTTGCATATTGTATCTCCCCTATTTCACTTGCCAGAATTGTTGTTAGCACAAAGGGGCTGAGCTTCTTCATGCTTTCTTGTGCCTTTTCATTAAACCTTATAATGACAACACAATTCTCAGGTGTCTCCCTCTCAACATGCTCAGCCCCTTCCTCCTCACTGCTATTATCGATTTCCGGCAGTTTTGACGCTACTTGGCGTATCACTGCCCTCCACTGGACAGAGTCTATTTAAATCTTCATATACAGCCCTGCTTCACGCAGGAACTGTCAGGCTGCTTTTGTTATCATCTGATGGTTCTCACCCTGGCCAAAAACAGCTTTAATAGAAAATGTGTCCACACCCAGATCTGCCAGCTTCTTATAGAAAGACCTCCTCTCTATCTATACATCTGACATTCCATAAAAAACATGTTTAATTGTTTCTGATCGCCCACATTCACATAATCCATCAGGATGCTTCCCCATAATATGCAGATAATGATTTAATCCACAATGCCCAAGCCTCAGTCTGCAGATTTTAACAGATTCACTTCGAGTTCCAGAAATATAACTAATTTTTCTAACCAAAGGCTGTAAAGAAAAATAATACCTTCCTTTAGTCTCATTTTCCCACAGTTCCTGCCTTTCTTTTTCCACACCCTCTTTGATTTTCCCTCTCAGTTCCACTCTTCCTGGAGATATATTGAAGTCTACTACTTTTTTCTGCAGGGTTGCCTTTGCTATAGAATCGGCTATTTCATTTCCCTCAACTCCAGCATGTCCAGGAACCCAACAAAACATGACTCCACAACCATTCTTTTCTACTTGAAACAATACAGACAATATTTTTTTAACAAGATCCGGCCGAGCTTTTGATTTAACTCCTCTTATAACCATGAGAGCTGCTGCTGAGTCCGAGCAAATCAGAACTGATTTTAGTCTTTCTTCCTCAGTCCACCTCAGAGCCCAGAGAATTGCCAGTAATTCTGTCATAAAAATAGAACTTCCATCTGAGATACGCTGATCAAACTTGAGTCTTAACTGATCTACGTACACCCCAAATCCTGCTTTCCCACTCTNCAAAGAGTAACGTTAATGATATTTCCTGCAAGACTGTCATGTTGTAATTAAGTTTCATTCACAACCCGTTGCGTTGTTCAGCGGACTGTCGGTGATGTGTGGCTGTTAAATGTGCAGCTGCTCATTTGCCCATCATTAATTGTCCTGCATGTCATGTGAGTGGAATAATGTTTAACAGCTTGTAGGTGATATTAATTATTAATATTAATTAATAATATTACTCTCATTAATGTTGTTGTAAGCTACTGTCATTACCGTCTGTCCTGCAGCTCTCTCTCTGTCTCTCTCTCTGTCTCATTTTGTCATACGGATTACTGTTAATTTATCATGCTGATCTGTTCTGTACGACATCTATTGCACGTCTTTCCGTCCTGGAAGAGGGATCCCTCCTCAGTTGCTCTTCCTGAGGTTTCTACCGTTGTTTTCCCCGTTAAAGGTTTTTTTGGGGAGTTTTCCAGATCAGCTGTGAGGGTCATAAGGACAGAGGGATGTCGTATGCTGTAAAGCCCTGTGAGGCAAATTGTGATTTGTGATATTGGGCTTTATAAATAAAATTGATTGACTGAGGCAGACTGACAGGTCTGATATGTCTTATTCACTCAGCAGCTGACTTGTTGAATGATGGCGAGTGGATTTAGTAATAGTGATAATAATGATGATGATAATAATAATGATGATGATGCTCATCACAGTGACAGTGGCAGGGCTACAGACCGTTCTTTAATTGCGACATGTCATGTCATGACATGTCAGCTTCATTAAAAAGTATAGCTGCAAATTAAAAGCAACAATAGATGTAAAACACACAGAGACAATACATCTGTGACCAGTTCCCTAATTTAATTTTAACAAGTTTTTCAA
>NW_026082680.1:2579-3000 GCF_006386435.1 Epinephelus moara | reverse complement strand
CAACATCTGTATGTACACTCATATTGTTGTGTGATAATCTCAGTCAACCTTATATGTTTCGAATGAACTTTGAGCATCTCAGATCAAAATGGCCTGTACTATGACTGTACTTTTTACTTCACTACAATTACCTGACGGCTTTAGTTATTTTACAAATTAAGATTTTTTGCACACAAAACATATGAAGAGCTTACAAAACATGCTTTGTTACAAACTCAACTACCCAACAGGTTATACGTGTACAGCTGGAATGATGAGTCGATTAATTAATTATTCATTCATTCATTTTCTGTAACTGCTCATTCTGTTTATCCCAGCTGACATTGGGTGGGAGGCAGGGTACACCCTGGACAGGTCACCAGACTATCACAGGGCTGACACATAGAGACAGACAACCATTCACACTCACATTCACACCTAC
>NW_026082680.1:0-1703 GCF_006386435.1 Epinephelus moara | reverse complement strand
TGACCTTCAAGGGGGGGTGGGGGTGGTTCATTCTAGAACATGCGCTTCAACTAGTAGCAGCAAAGTCTGGTAGCTCTGCAATTTTACTTAGCTTTACTGAATTTTTATTATATTTTTCTCAACTACTAATGGATACTTCTGTGAAGAGAAGAGTTTGTTCAAGAGGAGCTTTTTTCGTTGAAACGGAGCAAGTCTGGAGGACACATCCTATTAAGTTAGTTATCTAACTACTTGGCTAAGTAGTTTAGCTAACTACTTAGCTAACTACTTTGTCAAGTAGCGTAACTAACTACTTGGCTAAGTAGTTACACTACTACAAAGGAACTAAAATAGAATATGTCAACAGCTAACTAGCTAACAGTAATTACTTACAAGTAATGTACCCACTCTCAAGGTAACCTAAACCTAATCAAATATATGTACAGCTATGTTTCACAATTATCATCAAATATTTTCTTAGGGTAATGTTTGAACAATTGTAAAACAAGACTTAGGCTACATCTATCAGATGTACAAAGGGAGCTGTGCTGAGCTGTGAATAGTTGTCTTACGTAAGTATGTTCCTACTTGCAAACAAATAACTTTCACAGGCTCCCGCCAAATGCTGACCCATGTGTGCAAACTTGATGTAGAAATACAAAAGCTGTGCTTGTTCATAACATAAGAAAGGAAAAAGTAAAAATGATGATTTGTGCTAAACAAAAACAAGATATTTACTAAATACTTGGAATAATAAATGATAAAATACATTTATTTCAAAGATATATCATAGAAACACTCAGCCATACATGAAATAACAGAGAAAATGGATATGGGTCATTTTAGACCCATGTTGTGCATTAGAAGGGTAGTGATAGAAAAAGGGTTTTTATTAAAAAAGTAAGAAAAGAAAACATAAAATAAGGATGTATAATGATCAAAAATAAGTTAATTGAGGAAAACCTGGAATACTGAATGATGAATGACTGAATTAATTTATTGCAAAGATATAGAAAATAAAAACTCAGTCAGGTCACTTTAGACCCATGTTGTGCATCAAAACGTTTCATATCCCTTTTTCTTGAAACACAAACTTCTGTGTTAATATGCCAATCAATCATCATATGTCATTTGCTTACAATAGTTTAAAAACGACCACAAAACTCAGTAAACACCTTGAAATGTTGACATGAATGAATGTGCCTTGAAGTTATTATGGTTGATATAGACTGTGGATATGTAATGTGACAGTTGATTCCCCAAAGATATTAGGCTACTATCAGGCAATTAAGGGCCCAACACCACTGCATTCAATTCTGGGCAATCACCCATCTTCCCAGCTGAGTACTATCCATCCCAGTGAACCCATCTTCAGTTTTTTTCACACAGTGTTTGTCATATTATAGTAGATCTTTCTGTGACTTCATCAGGTACACCTGTGCAAACCAATACAACTCTGCCATAGTCTATTTTTTTCTTATATTTTCCATATTTTGATCACCAGCTTGAGGAGTATACATACACAGAACTCATATCCCCACATATCAAATTTCTTCACAGGGAATAAATCAAATAAAACAAAGTTGATATTAAGGGGATACAGTGAAAACTTTAGTCTCTCCAAATACACCATGACATAATTCATAGGTATTAAGATCATGCCGAGTATTTAAACCAGAATTTAACTCAGTCTATTCTTAAGCTTGGGCTATACGTTTTCAGTT
>NW_026082679.1:0-1087 GCF_006386435.1 Epinephelus moara | reverse complement strand
AGGTGTTGTCCGAGGAGACAAAGAAAAGAAAACGGGAGAGCAATAAGACGAGAGCTCGAACAAGGATTCATATTGGCCTGGCTTTCACACGCTGGTGAGAGCTGAAAGAGGAGGAGGGATGCCCGACCGATGTTGACCTGGCGCTGTTACTGCTGTTACCCTCTACTTAGGACACTCACTGTCTGCAGGTCGGCTGGCTCAGGTACATTTTAAGAGAAAGTGTAGGGGTGACCCCGAATAGTCGATGATTCAGTGATTCGATTCGGAGAAGTCTGATTCGACTGCCAGTCTCGCCGTCGAATCGTGGTTATGAAACAAGACCGTACCATTCTGACTATATGGGGGTGCTCACTGCTGCTGAACATCTTGATTTGACATAGAATGTATTTGTTTTCTAGCAATTCATGATATATAGCCTATTTTGATACAAATTTCAGCTTAATTTCTGTTAATAAAAAATTGAAAATGACGCATGCGTTTAATCAGTAGGCATAATCATTACTACGCATGAATAAATCACCCAGTTGCTCGATCCAAATAAGCTGAGGTGAGTGAGTTCGCTGCAGGACTATCAGAGCAGCATCGAGGCCTACGGTGATTTACGGTGGAGGAGCGCATAAACAAAGACTTTGGAGGAAGTATGTGCTCTCAAATCAAACTTTTTTGAAGGATTATTCATTTACCTGAAGTGTCTTCAAACGAATTTCACCTCTTGGGAATCAACATATATTTACCTCACTCGGCGGCACCAAATATGTTGGGAATCAACATATATTTACCTCACGCGGTGGCACCAAATATGTTGGGGTCAACACCTTAGGCTTCACACGGAGGTATCAAATATGTTGGGGTTTAATTGGCTATCGGAAGTAATTATTATTAATAATTAATAATTATGTTAAATAATGTGACTTAATTAACATTAAATCACCTCGTGGGGCACCATTCCCGTAAAGGGAAAAGTGATAGCCAGTTGAAGATATCAGTCTCATAAAATAGGCTAAACTATTAATTTGGAGTTTGATTAATAATTAAACTAATGACAACAACCAGAATTAAAGCTGCCAAGCAGCGTTGGTAGGGACCT
>NW_026082678.1:4420-5109 GCF_006386435.1 Epinephelus moara | reverse complement strand
CATAAACCCAGACACATAGTGTTCATCATTTCTAGTACTACTATTCTTTATTATTTATATTATTATACTATTATTGATCCATCTATTTACCCATCCACTGATCTATGGGACACCACCACACTACATACCCTTGCTTGCCATGCACCCAGAGAAAAAAAGCAAAAGGTGCAGAGGGGTGGTTGCTGGGCCCTTGCGCTGGGAGCTGCTCCACTGGGATTTGAACCCGGGCCCCCTGGGTGAAGGTGCTGGGCCTATCCAACTGAGCTAAACACATCTGGCCCCCTGGGTGAAGGTGCTGGGCCTATCCAACTGAGCTAAACACATCTGACAGCCTGGTTGGCACACTATGAAATTGATCCTGGCTCTTATATTACCATAACATAAAGCAGCAACTGCTCCTGGTGGGGATCGAGCCCGGCTCCCCCGCGTGACAGGCGCTTGCCCTCTCCGCCACACTATCCACGCAGTTCATATCCAGTCCTTTACTTTCATTTACAGTCTGGGCAACCCTGTCGGTAGGCCAGTGCTTTATAGGTCTACATTTGACCCTTGAACCCCAACCCTAACCCAATCCTAACCCTAACCCTAACCCAAATTTAGAGGGGAATATTATTTATTTACAAGGGTAAAAACAAATTGCACATGATAAGTTAAAAACAAATTGGCTAAAAACAAGTTATAAACAACAA
>NW_026082678.1:1182-4327 GCF_006386435.1 Epinephelus moara | reverse complement strand
ACTATATACACCACTAACAAACCTAAACTAAGAAGATGGGGATGGGGGAGTTGCCTTCCGTAGGGTGGAGAGTGCACCCACAGGAACCACTTTGTGGTTTCCTGTTTCAGTCCCCTAACCTAACCCCCTAACCCTAACCCTAACCCCTAACCCTAACCCTAACCCCCTAACCCTGATTTGGAGGTGGAGGTCAATCAATCAATCAATCAAACTTCATTTGTATAGCACTTTTCAAACATTAAAAGGCAGCACAAAGTGCTTCACAGAATAAAAACTAACAAAAACAGTACATACATATTGAAAACCCGCCCCTCCCACCCCCACATATAAACACAAACACACACACAGTCAATATAGTCAATAACATGGCTGGGCAGTGAGGAACCAGGTGAGGAAAGAACCACCTATGGGGGGCTCATCCACACTGAGATGCACTACAGCCCACGGCCACAGGAAGCACCGTCACAGAGACCACCCCGACCCAGACAAACCAGGGTGGACTCCACACATGGTGTGGAGATTAGGAAAAATTAAAGACTTAAACATTAAAATAATATTAATAATAATATATAAATACATAAATATATGAAGATTTAGAAACTGGAATACATAAAGATTTAAAAAATAATCATTTAAAAGCATTACAAACTCAAATGACATAACATATAATAGAACAATTAACAGAGTAAAAGAAATCACTTAAAAGCTAAATTAAACAGACATCAACACTCTCCACGGTCCTGATGCTCTCCGGCAGGCTGTTCCATAAGTGAGGGCCATAATGGCTGAATGCAGCCTCCCCGTGGGTTTTTGTTCTAACTCTTGGAACAATTAAAAGGCCGGTGCCGGCGGACCTCAGGGTCCTCGAGGGTTGATATGATGAAAGCAGGTCAGATAAATAACATGGCCCAAGACCGTTAAGACATGTAAAAACTAATAAAAGAACCTTAAAATCGATCCTGAAACACACGGGGAGCCAATGCAGCGATTGTAAAACTGGTGAAATGTGCTCCCGCCCTCTGGTCCTCGTCAGCACTCGTGTGGCTGAGTTTTGGAGTAGCTGCAGCTTAGATATGGTCTTTTTGGGAAGACCAGACAGCAGGGCATTACAGTCATCTAAACGACAAGAGATAAAAACATGCATCAGCACCTCTGACTTAGCCTGAGACAGAAACGGGCATACTCTGGCTATATTCTTAAGATGATAAAAACCTGTCTTTGTTACATTTTTGATGTGTGGAATAAAACTAAGCTCAGAGTAAAAAATGACGCCCAGGTTCTTTACACATTGTGAAGGTTTAAACTCTTGTAGTTTTGGTAAAAGTTTCTCTCTCTGGCCTTCAGGACCAATAATTAAAACCTCTGTTTTGTCCTGGTTGACCTGTAGGAAATTCACTGGCATCCATGACTTGATATCTAAAATACAGTTAAAAAGGCTATCAATTGGCCCTGTGTCATCTGGAGACACGGCGATGTACAGCTCTGTGTCATCTGCGTAACTGTGGAAACTGATGCCGTGCCTCCTGATAACATCCCCAAGGGGAAGCATATATAGATTAAACAGAATTGGACCTAAAATTGGCCCTTGCGGCACCCCACACCTAATTTCATGCGTTCTGGAGGAACATGTATCCATACTTACAAAGAAACAACGATCTGTGAGATAAGACCTGAACCACTTAAAAACAGTACCAGACAGGCCCACCAGGTTTCTGAGTCTGTTTAATAAACTGTGGTGATCTACTGTATCAAAGGTGGTGCTTAGATCCAGTAGTACCAAGACTGTGAGTTTTTGGGAATCAACATTAAACCTGATATCATTTAAAGTCTTTAAAAGGGCTGTCTCGGTACTGTGGTTCATCCTAAAACCACATTGATATTTCTCTAAAATACTGTTTCTTTTTAAAAAATCATTTACTTGGTTAAAAACCAGTTTTTCTAAAGTCTTACTTAAAAACGGGAAGTTGGATACAGGTCGGTAATTATTAAAAATGTTGGGATCTAAATTACTCTTCTTCAGAAGGGGTTTCAACGGTCCCCATCCATCATTTTTTGACAGAAGTTATTGCTTATCTTCTCTGACATGCTATACTATGAGATTTTTTTCATGATTTTGGACGACATGCTATACTATCACTTTTTTCATGATTTTGGATGACATGCTATACTATGACTTTTTTCATGATTTTGGATAACATGGCGTACTATGGCGTTTTTTCATGATTTTGGACGATATGGGGTACTATGACGTTTTTTCATGATTTTGGACAACATGCTATCCTATGACTATTTTCATGATTTTGGACGACATGTTATACTGTGACTTTTTTTCATGATTTTGGATGACATGGTATACTATCACTTTTTTTTACATGATTTTTGTCGACATGCTATACTATGACTTTTTTTCATGATGTTTGACGACATGCTATAAAATGACTTTTTTCATCATTTTTGACAACATGCTATATTATGACTATTTTCATGATTTTGGACGACATGCTATACTATCACTTTTTTTCATGATTTAACACAACATGCTATACTATGACATTTTTCATGATTTAACACAACATTCTATACTGTGACGTTTTTTCATGATTTTGGACCACATGCTATACTATCACTTTTTTTCATGATTTTTGACAACATGCTATGCTATGAGTTTTTTCATGATTTTGGACAACATGCTATACTATGACTTTCATTCATAATGTTGGACGACATGTTATACTATGACTTTTTTTCATGATTTAACACAACATGCTATACTATGACATTTTTCATGATTTAACACAACATCCTATACTATGACATTTTTCATGATTTAACACAACATTCTATACTGTGACGTTTTTTCATGATTTTGGACCACATGCTATACTATCACTTTTTTTCATGATTTTTCACAACATGCTATGCTATGAGTTTTTTCATGATTTCGGACGACATGCTATACTATAACGTTTTTCATGATTTTGGATGACATGCTATACTTAAGCAATATCACACGAGAGTGAGTGACGTTGTACTGTGATATCACAGCACAACATCAGGAGCTTGAGTGTGATATTGCTTTTATACAACAGTTCAACAGTTAAATAAGCAAGGCTGATTAACAAATGTTGAAAAATGGGACAAAATA